>NC_053493.1:238111937-238339437 GCF_905171775.1 Rana temporaria | reverse complement strand
GGACTGTCATCTACAGTGAGGGGTTCCAGGGTTTATGTCGGATATATAGTCCCCCCCCCCCCTTTCTTTTTTGCTAGGAGACTTCGTAGAGCTTTTGGTGGAAAAAGTCTCCATTTGTAGGTCCACATCTTACTTGGTAACCAAATGACATTGGTCTTCGCTGTTCACAGATCTTTTTACATGCGCGTTAACTAATGCTCTGTGCTTGCTGGGAAACCTGCTGCTGAATGAAAAGGCTGACTGTAGAGGACACGAAGCCCACGTTCACAGCGAGCTGATTTGGCATGTCAAAATCCGCAGCTATTACCTGCAAGGACACCGTCCGAATCAGTGAAATGACGACTTTGCGGAGCCCTTACGGATTCCCAAAAGTAGTTCCTGTACTACTTTTGGCGACTTAGGGGGCAATTTGAAGTTGAACACATGCTGGTTTGAAATTGTGCGAGTTCAGCTGTAGTCGCACGGTTTCTAACCTGCAGTCAGTGCGAACCTAGGCTAAAAAAGGTACAAGAGTTTTGTGGAACCCATTAGGAGCACCTTGTCGGTTAGGGACTGACTGAATTATTTGGTGGCTTGGATGAGCAGACATTTAGTATGTAAGGTGGGGCATGCTGAACTGTTATTGAAACCTCCTAAATACTTGCAGACACTCCCCCCCCCCCCCCCCCAAAATTTTAATACTACATGATGCAATAAAAAATATTATTTATATGGTTTTACATTGGGCATGCCTACAACTGCCTAATGCACATCTTATTCTTATATTGTAATTTTTAAATGGGTTTACTAACCTCTACGAGGGCTCTCATGGTTGAATAGAATACCATTGACTGCAAACAGGTTATATGCTTCCCTGAAATTAACCACAATCCAGTAAGCATACAGTTTTGCTGCACCTGAAAGAAATGAAATACAGAAGTTAAAACACTTAAAGATTTTCAAAGTAAAAAAAAAATGCATGTTAGGTGTGGATTGCAAGATAAGCTAGCATACAAATTATCAGCCCTCATTCCTCCCACCATAATTTTTCCCACAGCCCTGCACTGGGAATGAGGAAGCTGAAGGAGTAGTCCACTGCAGAAGCATAGGGGAGCCACGTCTGAGGAGTGGGAAATCCAATCAAGCGGGGGGCGGAGCCAAGCCCTGCTGTCTATGGACGAAGCAGCAGGACACGGGAGCGTGCCCGTACGGGTGTTCTCAAAGGAGAGCTCTTCTCCGATGGGGCACTCGAGAAGAAGCCAGGAGCCCCCGCGGAGGGACACCAGAAGAGGACCGGGGCCACTGTTTTTTTTTTAAACAAACCTTTACAACCACTTTAGTGCAAAAAACCTTTTGGTACCATATGCCCTTGTGTAATCTTCCCACTCATGGCTGTAAATATATACTAACCGTATGGCGATCGAGGGTAAAATGGTGTGGTTTCCTTCTGGGGGATTTCCTGCACTTTTCCATACAGTTCACTTGTTGAGGCTTGATAGAACTTTACTGTCTTAATTAGGCCACAGGTCTTCACTGCATCAAGTAGTCGCAAAGTACCTACACCATCAACATCTGCTGTGTATTCTGCCAGGTCAAAGGAAATCTGAAAGAAAAGAAATGTATAAACATACTGATAAAGCGATGTACTGTACCACTAAAACAAAAAACTGTATATGCCTTCAAGGTCTCATGCACACTGGACATTTTTGCCATTTCTAAGGGCGTCATGTTTTTTTTTTCCCCTGCCTCTAAACTCCCCTGCATGGTAACCTGTGTGTCCTGCACACACACAGGCTTTTAGCAGTGTTAAGTGGCAGGAGAGTTTAGAGGCAGAAAAAAAAAAAAAAAAAACACTGCCGGTGCAGCCGAGTCTTGGCAGGAAAAAAAAAAAAAAATTCTGCTAAAAAATTCAAAATGCGCCTGAACACCAAGCGCGTTAATTCATTTCAATGACCAGAATTATTCTGGACATTGAAATAAACGCCCAAGCTCTTGACGTCTGTAAACACACTAAAAGCTTGTAAACGTGACTAAAGCTTTTACACGCGTCAGGGTTTTTTTCTGCTGCCATGAGGAAAGGCTTCTAGGAGAGTTTGCAAAACTTCCCGTGTGCATGAGACCTGAAGCTTAATCTACCAACCTAAAGTGCAGTTTGAAGTAATAAAAGAGCAAATTGTGCCACAACAATAAACTTACAAAAATACACATGGTGTTCTGTTCAACACTAAATAAAAATGTACAAAAATTAAATATGAAACACTACTGGTCCAAAAAAACACCAAAAAAACAAAAAACAAAAAAAATAAAAAAAAAAAAACACAAAGAGATCCATTAAGCCCAACAAAAAAATATATCCTGAACCTAACTGGAGCAACAGAACTGTATAATTACTTTAATTTCTCACTTACCCTCCCCTCAAAAGTTACACTAAGACAAAAATGGGGGCATCACAGATTCAATGCGAGTTTAGACAGCGAAAAAGGATATTAGAGAAGATTTCATAAATATATTTTAAGTGAGCTTGTGCCTCAAATATGAACACCAGTTATCTAGTCTGAACAAGCAGTAAAACTGCTTTAAAAGTCCTCCGCATTTACCTCTAGCTGTAGGGATTGTGGAGAACGTCATCTTCAAAGTTCACAAAAGAATGACACTGAAATCTCAGCTTCTTTCCCAATTCTTTTTATTGCACGAGGCACACAAGGTAAATTTGTCAACATAAAGAGGTTCTAATTAAAATAAACATGTGTAGTGCTAGACCTAATATCAATCATATTTGTAGTGAATCCATAAGTAGTCCCATGCATAGTTGGTGTTACCCACTTACATACTGTATTGCATTATGAGATTTTATGTGTGGTTTTCATTTTAATAAAACTTGAAGTGACGGAAAGCACTTTTAATGCTTTGCTGTGGAACTCTGGGAAGGGAGAATCATTGGGGGCTGTCTAAAGTGCTGAAAACCAGCCAGGTGCCATGATTACCAAGATGGGTTTGTATACTATTTGAGACCTCCTGTGAGACCTCCCTAGGTCTTTATATGGGTGAGCATAAGGCCAGGTTTACACTATTGCGAATTGGATGCGGGGGAAATTGCATAGCAGGAGATTGATATGAATGGGGACAACAGTTGTGAGCCAGTTCTTATTCAAGATCAAAGGTGCCCAATAGAGTTGAAGTCAGGGCAAGCCACTCAAATTCCTCCACCAACACTACCCTCACTGAAGTCAGATTTTTTTTTTGTGGGGGGGGGGGGGGATTAAACTGGGGGGAAAAAAACAGGGCTGTGGAGTCGGAGTCGGGGGAAATTTTGGGTACCTGGAGTCGGAGTCGGAAAACAATGCACCGACTCCTACTAAATTTAGATTGGAATTAAAAAAAAAAGCAAGTTTAAATGTCCCAATGCACAAAAAGTTATAATTAATGACTTCTCTACTGTAAGAATAAAGACCAATGCATGCAGTGCCTCACGTAACCGCAAAACGAACACGTTAAGTGACCGTGAAGAAGCATGCTTTTCATGTGCTTCACTATATGGCACGCAACGCACAATTAGGAGCTGCAATACTTATACTTTCCATAGTGTTGTGTTCTGCTTTTACAGGGAACGCATGTTAGAGAACCAGTAAGTGTCCAAATAAAAAAATTCCAACAGGAGTTTTATAAAGCACTAAAAGAAGTTGAAGAGTATGATCGCTCATCAAAACTTACTGTTGAAGAAGCCATCCTTGTTTATCCAGAGATCGTTAGTGATGTGGCCAATATAGTTACTGCAATGCCACCCACCCAAGTCAGTGTCGAAAGATTATTTTCAGCCCTAAAAATAATAAAGTCTGACTTAAGAGCCTCTATGAAAGAGGATCTGGCAGAGGCAATTCTCTTCCTTAGAACTCTACATTGAATTGATTTGCATTTGCTAAGCCTAGAACTACATTTCAAGATTAATATAAACCATTTCTAGGTTTTACAGATTTTGTTTTTGGTTCATTATAGATAAGCTTTGTTTTTGTTCTAAAACAACCAAATAATGTGGTTTGTATTTTTGAACTGGTAAAGATCCTGTTCCTGATGTTTATGCCTGCTGCTACTATCCAGTCACTTGATTGTTTTCATTGTGTTTGTCTTTTGCTTAAACTGTGCAATACAGTAGACTGTTGGCTTCCTAGCCAGTAGTCCTGTGGTAGGTTGCGTTTCTTTCCCTCAAGGAATGTATAAAATACATTCGCATATTAATACAGAGGAGTCGGGGAGTCGGAGTCGGCAGTACATAAAACTGAGGAGTCGGAACATTTATCTACCGACTCCACAGCCCTGAAAAAAACAAAACAAAACAAAAGCACATGTATTCAACTATGTTACCAATTTAAATCTGTTAAAAAAAAAAAAAATATTTAGACAGAATAGACAAAGTTATTTGGCATAAAGCCAAGGGATGCCCAAAATTATGTGCTCATCCTATAGTATGGGAAAAACATTTGAACAGTGGCTAACTGTAAAAAAACAGTTCTCTTCTCAAATGCATGTCGCTTAGATGCCGATACATTAGACTTACCTTGCACAGGTTTTATTTTCCCTCATGTGCAGGTATACTATAGATACGTCAGGGCCATCATAAAAGTGCATGTGACGCCAGGGCTCAAGTGCAGGGTGCCTCACTACAAGCTGCACATTTCTCTTTGCTAATCCCGAGAACTGCATAGCAGACATGGACCTGCTATTCCGCCCGCTTCGCCGATTGTGGCCCACGACCAGTTACCAATTCGCTTACGTGGCCCTTGCACTTCAAAAGGTCGGGCACCCCTGCTCTAAATGGTATACATTATGGCAAGTATTATGGCAGCATCACTCCTGTGATGCAAAACAGAGGCTGTGATAGCTGCTGTAAGGGACATTTTGCCCATCTTCCCTTGTCATGTGAAATGTCAAATGACCAGAGAACTGAGGAAGTGGTAGGCACGGAGCTATACTAGATGAAAATGTATTCAAAAAGATGAAACTCTTGTAGTAACTGTACTTTGGGAGGTTAAAACTGATAAAATATTTTAATACATGAAGTGGGTCAATAAAAATCCCTGGGGAGTCAGTTCCCTACTACATTGCACAAATGTTCTCAAACAATGAAAGCTTGCTGGCAATAGCAAAAATCAGGATGATCAATGTGGATTCGTATTTAATAGCAGATCAGAGGGGCTGCATATATGCATGCAACTGTTTGCCTGGAGTTCAGATTTGCACACAACAGCATTTTTGTGTCTTGGCAATGTGACCCACTGGTCCCATTGCAAACTCAAAATTACTTCCTGTGATATTGTATAAAAAAAAATGAAAAGAAGTGTAAGCCATCCAGGAATACATGCCCCTAGTAGTCATGATAGAATAAATATTAAAGTAGAACTCCAAGCAGGAAACCAATGCAAGCAGGTACAGCTTGGTAGAAAAGAAATGCCCTCTCACTACACACACAGTGCAGTGTACAGTCTCAGAATCTGGTCATCTGCATCAAGCATTAAAGCAAGGTGAAAGGCAATGAAGTATACACAAACATTCAATCACGTACAAGGGAATAAAAAATAAAAATCCTTTGTGCATGACAATGTTTGAACAGTGGTAATTAATTGCATTAGAGTCCATTTACCATTTTGTCCAATTAGAGTCCAAGTACCATCAGTGCTTTAAATCCATTGCCCAGACACACTGTTGGCGTTTTGCCCAGATGGAATATAAAATCCCTCATTTATAGCAAATTAGTAATTTTAAAACAAAATCTAAAAAACAAAAATATCAACCAGAATGAATAACGGGATTTTACAACTAGACCTACAGTTTAACATCGTGGTTCAACTTAACCCAGCTAGGAAAAAAAGAAAAGACTAATTTCAGACAAGGCCAATACATTCGAAATTGATAGCCGTAACATCTCAAAAAAATTGGGCCAAGTTTACCATGATGTAGCATCTCCTCTCAACACCACTCTGTAAATATCTGGGAACACAGGCCAATGGATGCTGGAGATTTGGAATAGGAATGTTGTCCTATACTTGCCTGATATAGCATTTTAACTGATCAACAGTTCCGGGGTCGTTGTCAATTTTGTTGTTCTAAGATGCACCAAATCATTTTTGAATAGGTGAAAAGTCTGGACTGCATGCAGGCCAGATAAGCACCCAGGCTCTTTTACTATGAAGATATGCCTTTGCCACAGATGCAGCAAACAGTTAAGCATTGTCCTGCTAAAAAATGCAAGAACATCCCTGAAAAAAGACAGATAGGTAGATTCAGGTAGAGTTAGGCCGGCTTATCAGTAGATAAGCCGACCTAACAAAGAATCTACGCCGACGTATGATTAAGTGTATGCTCAAACAGAGATGCGCTTAAACATATTTAAGATACGACGGCTTGCGCCGTCCTATCTTAGATTGCAATATTTTGGATGGCCGCTAAATGGCGCTTCCATTGCGGTCGGCGTAGAATATGTAAATGAGTTTGTACGCCGATTCACGAACGTACGCCCGGCCGCCGCAGTCGATTTACGCCGTTTCCGTAAGGCCTTAGGAGGCTATTAGGTGGAATAACAATGTTAAAGTATGGCCGCCGTTCCCGCAGCAAGGTTCGAATTTTTAACATTGTTTGCGCAAGTCGTCCGCGAATCGGGATTTACGTCCACGTTGAAATCAATAGGCCTGTGCGGCGTACGTAACCGCAATGCACACTGGGAAATGTAGTCGCCCGGCGCATGCGCAGTGTTTAAAAACCGTCAAAAACGTGAGGTCAAGCCTCATTACCATTAAACACGCCCCCCCCCCCCCCCAACTCATTTGAATTAGGCACCCTTACGCCCACCGCATTTAGACTACGCCGCCCTAAGTAAGGAGGCAAGTACTTTGAGAATACAGTACTTGCATCTCTTACTTAAGGCGGCGTAGTGTAAACACGCTAGGCTACGCCGACCTAGATTTGCGCGCCCCTACCTGAATCTACCCAAGACAGTCTAGATGGGAGCATATGCAGCTTTAAAACCTGGGTGAGGAAATGAAGGGCGCTTCTGGATAAAAGCATCTGGCTAGAGAGGATGTCCACAATGGAGGTGGGTGTAGGTTAGGCACATAGACATCTAAAACATAGCACATGGGCAGCACTTTGAAGGAAGCAAAAACTCTGAGCAAAGAAACAGAAGGCGCCTCCAAGTGCAGTAACATCAAGACTAATGGTCAAATGATTAAAAAAAAAAAACTTACTAGCTTAATGAGGTTAAAAGGGCCTTTAGCTGTATAAAGCAGGTCTCTGTCAGACACAGAGACCTGCTTTATACAGCTGAAGTAGCTCAATATCCCATAGCTGACCTCAAAGAGGGACTGCATTCCATAAAAGTCAGTAATATTGGACCATCTTTGGAAATATTACCGCTGGACTTGTAAACGATGAGTCCTTTTATCCATTTAAGTTAGTACGTTTTTGTAATCATTTGGCTATATAAAGTCTTGATGTTACTGTATATAGAAGTGCCTTCTGTTTCTTGCTGTAAAGCCTAGATATACTGTATATTTCAGCATTAATGGTGCCTTTCCAGATTCCATACACACTAATGTACTCCCATATCAGAGATGCAGGCTTTTGAACTGAGCGCTGATGATTCTGAAGGGTCCTCTCCTCTCGCCTCGAGGAGGCACCATGGTTGCCAAAAAATGACAAATTTTGATTCATCTGACCACAATATTTTTTTTTCACTTTGCAACAGACTATTTTAAATTAGCTTTGGCCCAGAGAAGATGGCAGCGTTTCTGGATCATGTTTAGATATAGCCGCTTCTTTGCATGATAGAGCTTTAACTTGCAATTTTAGATGGCACGGCAAACGGTGTTCACAAGCAGGGATTTTTGGAAGTATTCTTGAGCCATACTGTGGTGTCCATCCCACAATCATTTTTGTTTTTAATGCAGTCTTGTCTGAGGGCCCGAAAATTATCTTTTCTGCCTAGCCCACAGATGTTTCTCCATAATTATCTGAAATTTTTGATATCATGTACTGTAGATATAATTAAAGACTTTGCAATGTTACATTAAGAAGCATTCTGAAATTGTTCAACAATTTTTAGCTGCAGCCTTAGACAGATGGGTGAACCTCTTTCCATCTTTACTTCTGAAAAACAGACTCTCTAAGATGCTCTTTTATACCAAATTAGGTTGCCAATTAGTTGAAAAATGTTTTCAGCTCTTCCTCGTTCGTAGCACTTTGCCATCTTTTTGTTGGCCTGTCCTACCTTTGAGAGGACTTGCCGCCATTAATTGCAATATAACAATTTTTCTCCTAAAAATTTAAAATTTTCTCAGGTTTTGAACTGATAGGTTTTCCATTTTCAATTGTGAATTGAATATGGGTTTTCAGGAAAATGGCAAATCATTGCATTCCGTTTTTATGTAGATTTTACTATAGATTACACACACAGCTGTCCATACATATTGGACACGGCACAATTTTTTTTCCCGGTGTAGCACCCCCTTACTTTCAGTATGGGCACTACGCTAAAGTTAGTGGGGAATGGGAGAGTTATTTTGCTCCCATTCATAATTTGTTAAATTATGGGCTGCTGTCATTCCTGAACTGTTCTGTGGGTCAGTCTGCGCTCCAGGGATGCTATCCCATCCCTGGGCGACAGTTGGCGCTAGAGGGATTCTGGAGGAGCCGCTTTTCCCCAGCAGCCAATTAGAGGAGTTTTCCCCCGCAAGGCATGCTGGGGTTGAGTATATCTGTGGCAGACGCCATTCTTTTTGGTCCTTCGCGGGTTCGAGGTGCGGCAACCACCTTTACGGTGTGCGCATTTAACGGACCCCGGCACTATGGCCTACCATGCTGGGGCTGCATGCTACGTGGAGCTCCACATTGTGGTTAAGGGGCCCCAGTGATTTACTGGGTCCCCGCTTACGGAGAAGATCCCAGGCTGTATGCCGTTCGGTGAGGGATAGGCTTGAGGAGAACCCGGAGGCAGGTTGTCCAAGAGGGCTTCAACAAACCATCGGGGATCTGGGTGACCGGACACTGGCAGGTGCACTTTGACTGTCACCCGGTGACCCCAACTTAATCTACTGGGAGGATTTGCTCAATCTAATTTAGCTCATCCAAAAGTACTAGGCCTGTGGCAGAGGCCCTAGAGCCAGGCCTGTGGCAGAGGCCTGTTCCTCCCAGCAGCCTAAAGTGACACTTCGGCTGCCAGGCTCGTGGCAGGAGCTTGTCCCGGGCACTTCACCCACTCTGGCTAGAGTGGCGACAAACTATCTACTACTGTACTACTGAGAGCAGGATTGCTCTCCCATATCCCGGCCTGATACTGAAAAGTTCTCTCTTGCTTCATCAACCTTTTCTCCCTATTTGATGTTGGTCATGTTGGGCCGAGAATAAAGCATTCAGAAAACCTTTGAGGACTGGACATTCGCTTACTCATCAACTTCACCCCTAGACAAAAGGTGAGAGGTAACTTAATACGCCGATCCCAAAACAACCAGTGGCTCCTGCGGGGGTAGCGCTACACAGGTATTTACCAAAACATTCAAGCTATGGTTCCATGATGGCTAAGAGCTAAAAATGCACACTCATGTTTAATTTGGGTATGTACATTCAAATCGGAGAAAGGGTTTAGGAATTACATTTCTTCAGAATAGTCATCCCCCTTTTTTTTTAAAGGGATCAAAAGTAATTGGACAATTGAAACAAAAGCGGTTTCATTGCCAGGTGTGGGCTACTCCTTTGTTATATCTTCATCAATTAAGCAGGTAAAAGGTCTGGAGTTGATTTTAAGTGTGGTATTTGCATTTGGCGTTTATTGCTGTGAACCTACAGCATGCGTTCAAGAGAGCTGTCCATGCAAGTTTAACAGGCCATTGTAAGGCTTAAACAACAAAACAAAACCATCAGAGATATAGCAGCACCATTAGGAGTGGCCAAATCAAAAGTTTGGTACATACTGAGGAAAGAACAACGCACTGGTGAGCTTCCCAACATAAGGCCTGGACATCCAGTAAAACAATGGTGAGTGATTGCAGGATCCTTTCTATGGTAAAGAAAAACCCATTCACAACATCCAGACAAGTGAAGGACACTCCAGGAGGTGGGCTTATCATTGTCAAAGTCTACAATCAAGAGAAGAAGACTTCAAAAGAGCAAATAGAGGGTTCACAAGGTACAAACCATTTATAAGTCTGGAAAAAAAGCCAGACCCGTTCTGGAAAAGCATTCTTTGGACGGTTGAAACTAAGATTATTCTGTACCAGAATTACGGGAAGAAAAAAGTGTAGAGAAGGCTTGAAACAGCTCAAGATACAAAAGCACAAAAGGTCATCTATAAAACATGGTGGAGGCAGTGTGATGGCATGGGCATGCATGGCTTCCAGTGGCACTGGGTCATTGTTTTTTTTTATTGATGTGACAGAAGACAGAAGCAGTCAGATGAATTCTGCAGTGTTTAGAGATATACTGTCAGCCAAGATTCAGCCAAATACACAAAGTTGATTGGACAGCGGTTCACAGTACAGATGGACACTGGCCGGAAAGCAACCCCCGAAGCTTTTGAAGGAAAGAGGTGGAATATTCTGCAATAGCAATTCAATCACCTGATCTCACCCCAATTGATCATGCATTTTACTTGAAGGCAAAACCAAAGGCAAAAAGACCCACAAAGAACTGAAGACAGCTGCAGTTAGAGCCTGGCAAAGCACCAGATTCTGAGTCTCGGGACATCTGACCTCAGTAGTGATTCCACAAGGGTTCTTGTGTTGGACAACTGTGCATCACAAAATTGCCAAAGTTAATGTACAGAAGACCCCTTATATTTCTGGGTTGATCCATATGACATTAAAGCTCAATTCAAGTTGAACACCAGCCTAAGTTACCGTTTTCAGCCAAGTGATATTTTCTTTCATTGGACTAAAAATACCTCTCCTTTTTTTAAAAGGATTCTTAACCTGGTGTGTTAGGCATGCGACTATGCCTTATCCTGAAGGAAAACTACAGGATTTATATAGCGTCAACAGCTTATGCAGCACTTTATAAAGAGGGACAGTAGGATTACAATATACCTCAATACAGAAGGTGGCCCTGCTCAAGGAGCTTACCTTTTGTACCACCTCTGCCACCCTTTAGATTGTAATAGCTGCAGGGGATGATCTAATGGCAGTGACTCGGGTACAGTTTTTAGGTGGAGCAAGCTTTCCTGATTAAGTGAGTTTGCAAGGTGTGACGGATCTCAGATACCCCAGGTGGGCAACTCCGACAGACCTGTGTCTCCTGTCCTCAAAACACACCTGCAGCCTCGCCACAACCAGCCCTTAACCCCCCAATCACGAGGCAAACCACACAAGTGTTAAGGGTTAAACATGCAGCGCATAAACTTTAATACAAAACATACACCTTTAAATAGTTAGGGACACTCCCCTTAGCCTTGTCATAGAGGGGGTAGGGGACAAGGAAGAACCAATGGAAACTCAACACTTTTACATTGAAACAACTACAGTTGAAACACATAAAAAAAAGGGATAAGCAGGCAGCCCCTCCTCACACATCCCCTGCTGAGAGATGTCTCCAGTCCAGACTTTTAAATGTGCAGAGAAGGTTGGTGATGTAGCTATGGATGGCCTTGTATGTTGTGGTTAGTATTTTGAAAATTATACGATGAGGTATGGGAAAGTCCGTGAAGAGATTGGCAGCAGTCACGGATTGGTTAGTAAGGTGTATTAGTCTAGCAGCAGTATTCATAATAGACTAAGGGGGATAGCCTGTGAAAAAGTAGGGCAGTGAGGAGGGAGTTGCAGTAGTCAAGGCAGAAAATAACCAAGGAGTGAATAAGTTGTTGTGTTTCGGCATTAGTCAGGAAGATTAGCCAGTGATTGGATGTGGGGGCTGAAGGCGAGGTCAGTCTAGGATTACACCCAGCACCCTGGTGTGTGTGTGTGTGTGTGTGTAGGGACCAATGATTGGATCGTTGATCAAGTCAGGAGGAGCAGACTTGGAAGGAGGAAATATTAAAAGCTTAGTTTTAGAAAGATTGTGTTTGAGGAAGTGGTGCGTCATCCATACTGAGATTGAGGGTGTGAAGTCGAGAGATGGATCTCGGTGTCATTAGCATAGAGTTGTATTGGAAGTCATGGGAGGTTATCAACTGGCCCTTGAAGTTTTTCTTTAGAAAGCAAAAACAAGTTATATAGGTGCCCCAGGATGACCTAATTTGTGACGAAACATGTAGGGTTAAGCGACGAGCTGACATCTATCTAGAGTCCCGACGAATGGGTTTACTTGGTTGTGTGCCAACCAACATACCAAACGCAAGGTGCTTTTACATAATTACTGTTGTAAGTGTATTTTTAATTACATAATAAACCAACCAAGGATTTTATGCTATGTGGAGCCTTTGGGTTTATTTTTGGTGCCCAATACCTTTCCTACTCCGAGTGACATCAGAAGCGTGGCTGGGTTTTGAGAAACAGGCGCACACCGAATCCCTGTAATAAGGGGTCTACAGGAGCTAGTAAGCCGTTTCTACAGCTGGTGGAGGATTCACTGCCGTTTTTGGTGATGGACGATACACTGCCATTAAGGAGTTTGATCTATTATCACATTGCTTGTGGACATATATTTCCACAGATGGTTATCCATATGGATACACCTATAGACTTCACAATTAATGTTTAGCACGATTCTTAATTACGTTTTATTTACAGGTTTTTGAGACTGTTACACAAAAGAACTGCCGCTTGCATAGTCTCTAGGGCTAGATAGGGTTTATTGCACACTTTATATATTTTTTATACATGGTACATTGACTCAATAATGCCCAAACATACTCATCTCAAAGTCTCCTTGTTCAGCTATCAATCCCATGCATCTACATTTAAATCAAATGTGTAAAACTGAAGGAGCTATTGCAGGTTTAGACCCATTTCATACTGGGGGGGGGGGGGGGGTTTGCAGGCACCATTACGCTAAAAATAGCGCCTGCAAACCGACCTGAAACAGCAGCTGCTGTTTCTCCAGTGTGAAAGCCTGAGGCCTTTCACATTGGAGCGGTGCGCTAGCAGGACCGGTCCAAAAGTCCTGCTAGCTGCATCTTTGGAGCGATGAAGGAGCAGTGTGTTTACCGCTCCTTCCTGTTGAAAGCAACGGAAAACCGCGGCTATACTGCCTGCAATGCGCCTCTCCTGCGGTATTAACCCTTTTTCGGCGGCTAGCAGGGGATAAAACTGCGCCGCTAGCAGCCGAATACTGGCGCTTTACCACCATCGCACCTCCCGCCCCAGTGTGGAAGGGGCCTTATATTGTTTTAAATATGCACATGATAATGTACACTTGTTGCAACAAAAAAAAAACTGTTCCTTAGGGTCCCATTTATATTTTTTGCAATGCAGTAATGCATGTGACGTCAAGCATTAAAGCAGTTATTTGAATAGAATGGTCTGCCGTATGCACCAACAAAAATAAAATTCAGATGTGTCCACATTTGTAACGCAATGTACTATGGTGAGCCGTTTCACTGCTATGGGGTGTCACTCAATGAATCTCAAAGCAGGTGACATGTTGCCATGCATTACCGCAATGCAAAAATGCAAATGTGTCCTTAATATCTACTTTGGGAATGTTTACATACTTCAATTGCATGCCAATTTTATGCTCAACTGAATAGGTATGGAATATGCAAGAGAAATGGAAAACGACCCTCTAGCTCACAATTAAATTTCCATTCATCTTTATGTCCCTAAAACATTACAGCTGAAACATAAAGCCACTTGCCTCTTCTGTCCTGCAATGCCATCTTCATTGCAAAAAGGAGTACTACACAGGATCCCATCCAAAAAAAAAACCCTTCCTTCCTTAGAATGTTTTTTTCCCCCCTTAAAAGTATATTTATTTAGCCTGCAGACATGTCAGTTTCCGGCATAATGCTAAAGTTACATTATACAAGTAGGATTGTTCAGTCAGATATGTGCACTCAAAAAAAAAAGGGGGGGGGACTCTGCAGCTGAGCCAGGTTCACAAATTCATGCATCATGTTTTTAGCTCATTTCTTTAGATTTTTTTCCACAAGCTGGATATAAACACATACACACACACTATATTGTCAAAAGTATTAGGACAGCTCATCTGCCTATACACGCACATGAACTTTAATGGCATACCAGTCTTAGTCCGTAGGGTTCGATATCGAGTTGGCCCACCCATTGCAGCTATAACAGCTTCAACTTTTCTGGGAAGGCTGTCCACAAAGTTTAGGAGTGTCTATGGGAAGGTTTGACCATTCCTCCAGAATCACATTTGAGGTCAGGCACTGATGTGGACTAGGTGGTCTGGCTTGCAGTCTCCACTCCAATTCATCCCAAAAGGTGTTCTGTTGGGTCGAGGTCAGGACTCTGTGCAGGCCAGTGAAGTTCTTCCACCACAAACTCGCTCATCCATGTCGTTATGGACCTTGCTTTGTGCACTGGTGCGCAGTCATGATGGAACAGAAAGGGGCCATCCCCAAACTGTTCCCACAATGTTGGGAGCATGAAATTGTCCAAAATGTCTTGGTATGCCAATGCCTTAAGAGTTTCCTTCACTGGAACCAGGGGACAAGCTCAACCCCTGAAAAGCAACCCCACCCATAATCCCCCCCCCCCCTTCACCAAATGTTTTGGACCAGTGCACAAAGCAAGGTCTATAAAGACATAGATGAGCGAGTTTGGGGGGGGTTAGGGACTGGACTGACCTGCACAGTGTTTTGACCTCAACCCGATAGAACACCTTTGGGATGAATTACAGCGAAGACTGCGAGCCAGGCTCTCTCGGCCAACATCAGTGCCTGATCACACAAATGCTCTTTAGGAAGAACGATCAGAGATTCCCATAGACACACTCCTGAATAGGGGTGCAACGAATCAAAAAAAGTCACGGATCGGATCATTTACGGATCAGCAAAAAATATATATATATATATATATATATATATATATATATATATATATATATATATATATATATATATATATATATATATATATATATATATATATATATATATATATATATATATATATATATATATATATATGATTTATGAAAAAAAGTCGGATTCAAGTCTGGGCTCTAGCTGGGCCAATGGCTCTATATGGTAATGTCCACCATTGCCCCCCACTCGTCATCACCATCACTGTTCCAGTCCAACATTGCCCCCACACTAGTAAACAGTAACACCAATAGCCATTTTAACATTGCCCCACTAGTATAATCATACAGTAATAGAAATTCCAACATTCAACTGAACTCACTGTACTCGGTTTGGTTGCAGTACGCGCTCTTGCAAAAATAGAAGATCCACGATCAGAGGGAGGGGTGATGACGTCATCGCGCACCGCCGCCGGGTGTACCAAGATGGCCGACCACTCCGGAGCTAGGCTGAAGCCGCGGCCTTTCCTAAGGCCGCAGTGGCGGTGCACTCCGTGGATCGCATTCTGTGCCAATCCAAACAGGTCGACCCGTTCGGATCACGGATCGGTCACGATCCATGCACCCCTACTCCTGAACCTAGTGGATAGCCTCCCCAGACCAGTTGAAGCAGTTATAGCTGCAAAGGGTGGGCCAACTCAATATTGAGCCCTACGGACCAAGACTGGGATACCATTAAAGTTAATGTGAATGTAAAGGTAGGTGTCCCAAAACTTTCGGCAATGTAGTGTACACACAAATGCCTGCCAAGTTAGCTCGTTCATAACCATTGGCCTTTGCAATATAGTCATACTGCTTAAAAAATATACCTGAAAATATTGTATAAATGGAATCAAAAAGCATCACACAAACTCATGGCTTACCATCTAGTTACAGGGTGACCAGCAGAAAAAGTTCAGGTCCCCTCCCCAGTAGGACGCTGATGTGCTGTGGGGCAGAACTTTGTAAATCTCAGGACTGGATTACAAAACTACAAATCATTTGGAAGGCAAAACTGCTAAATACACAGATAAAATACATAAATGTGAGCCGTTTTTGCCTGAAGTTCAGCTTTAAATCTCAAGGTTAGCCTCCTAAGTAAGCATGACTCAGATTCACATACTGAACCTTCAAACCTGGCTGGCAGACTACACAATGAACATACATGTGGGAAACATTTCCAGTATTACAAGACCATCACACTTTAAGGGTTTGAAGAGTCTAAAAACAAAATACACAATATAGACTATACCTGGGGTCATAATGTCACAATGAATGAGAAATCATGATACTGTAAGGAAGTACTTAAGATTGCCCTAGGGGGGGGCAATTATTTTTTGATAAGCACATTATAAAGATCTGTCAGCTCATCATTCATTTGTGAAATGAAAATTAAACAACATCTTTCAAGTCGTTCTTTAATTCAAGGCGCAAAATACTTTACTGAAGTGGCAGATAATCCGAGTAAAAATGTATGTGAAGATCAACCTCTATTCTGCTCATTACATATAAAAAGCAAGAAAACCCATAGTATGTGCAAGTAGTAATATTTTTACAGTGATTTTTATGTCAAATAATTTCTCGATCAGAAATCAGATATTTTGTATGGAATTGCCAACTACAGTAAAACCTTGGATTGATAGTAACTTGGTCTGAGGGTTTTGCAAGACAAGCAACTTTTTTTTTTTTATAAATTTTGACTTGTATATCAAGACATCGTTCATCACGTAGCATCATGGTCACAACCGAGTATAATTAAGAAAGGCGCCCAATACGTGCAGCAACTTTTGTCCTTTTTTTACGTTTGTTATGTTCTTAACTGATAAAAAAAAAAAAAAAATTAGAAGTGGAAAAAAAAAAAAAGGCACATCCAAGTATGCAGGCATCCGGGGTAAAGTTGTCCACATCATCCTCCGCGCCTCCATAGTCATCCCTTCCACGCTGTGCTCCACAAGCCCTTCAAGCCTCGCTTTCATATCACTCTACTGCAGGGAAGTCCTCCAGGTCACAATTGCAGACTGACAGCAGTGAGAGCCAGCGGTGCAGAGGGTGGTCCATGTGGACCGCTTTACCCCGGATGTCTGCATACGTAGATGGGCCTTTTTTAATCAACCAAGCGAGTTGTCAAATGTTGTATTTTTATTCAGGCCCGGATTGGGACAAAAAAAAAAGCTTGGGCATTTTAGACTGAGCAGGCTGGGGGGGGGGGGCGGGGGCAGCACCTTGTACCTCTGGACCCCTTTACATTACACAGCACCCTGCACATCTGGACCCTTTTACATTACACAGCACCCTGCACATCTGGACCCCTTTACATTACACAGCACCCTGCACCTCTGGGCTCCTTTACATTACACACCACACAGCACCTTGCACCACTGGACCCCGTTACATTACACAGCCCCCCACAAGTTTGTTACACAGACCCCCCTCCTAACAGTTCTGGACCCCCTGCATGTTACACTGGGGGGAGACGAGACATGCGGCCCACCGGGCACATGCCCGCTATGCCTCATGGCCTGCCTTTTATTAACGGAAACCACATTGCTACACTTAAAGGTGCCGCTCTTCTCTTTTATACTCTCTAGCTCTTGCTAGATTTTGCTTTTAATCCCATTTTAATGACTTTTCCCCATTTCCATCCAATAAAACTCAATGAGATTTAAAATAAAAAATAGCAACTAAATAAAATTCCGTTATAATGTTCAGTTAAAGAAAAGGAGTCTGAATTACATTTAACTGCTTGCCGTTTGGATACATCAGGCAGTCATACAGTATTGTATTGTTACTCTTTAGCAGGCAGAGATGAAAGGCACAAATGCAGCTATAAATTACATCATTTCTCTATCAGGGCTTTTTTTTTTGACATGTTAAAATATGCACGTTTTCTTCTATCTTTGGATCTGATAACTCATGATTGGTTAAGATGGAATTAACCTCTTATGATAACTACAACCACTGAAAAAAGTTTCAGACAATGTTCCCAGGTTAATACATGATCCATTAAGATGTATTGAAAAAACTTGTGCAGTTGTATCTGCAACCTGTGAATTGTGCAATCTTCTCCCTTCAATAAAAATTGAATGTCAAAAAAAATAAAAAAAAATAAAAAAAAGCTAAAAAAAAAAAAAATAATGACTATAAACACCCAAAAATTACACAGTATCATTTATATGTAGTACAGATTGGCCAATGTAGCTAAGGTTACAGCTATTCAAAAACACAAAGAACGACAGCTGTGATCCCGGAAGTGACGTGGTACACGTCGCTTCCGGGGGACGTCATTTGCATGACAGATCAGGGAACAACCCCAGAGTTTCTCCTGCTTCACTGGGGAAGTGGCTTCCCATGGGCCCCCTCGCCGCAGGCAGCTCTTTGAGAGCTTGATTTAATTACTTTTCTCCAGTGTATAAACGTACTTTGGTAAAAAATAAATAAAAAATTCCAATCTACTGAATAGTTTGTACAAGCTCGAATGTGGGAGGTGAGCAGTAGTAGTGCAAGGTGCTGTAGTGCAAGGATCAGGACAATAGGAGAATACATCGACTGGACAGCAAAATAAGTATATGGATGAGCTCCTTTCTCCATCAAGGGATGGGAGGGGGTCTAGACAGAAATGTGCAAATCTAAGGTCTGGATAAAAAATTCAAATCCTTTGACAGATAAAACAACTCTCGTTATATAAGCTCTGTATTTAGCCGTTTGCCTGGAGCTCAGCTTAAAAAGGTTTTGCTTGATCAATGAGAATTGTGTCAATGAACTGCCAGCAGTCATTAACAGACTCATTTACTCATGAACACATTGCAAAACTGTTTGCACTGTATTCTCTTTAAAAAGTCTCTAAAGTGGACAGGGGTTAGGAACCCCTGTCATGTTTTAACTGACATCAGTTTCCCTCGACCATTGTCATCAGAACTAAAGTGAGGAAGAACCCAAAATTTGGATTTATCAGAACAAGAATAGATGAGAAAAACTTCTATTGGGGACATCATTAGTGGCAACTCTCAAACTATTTCCTATTGCTTCCATTTGGGTTTAAAAGGACATAAAATTAAAAAAAAGGCCCATATCCCCAATGGGACAGATACCTGAGTGGGGTTCTAACCATAGCCTACTCTATCCAAAACAGAATGCAGAAACATATGGAATGTCCAAAACAATCACTTTGAGGAGTGAGCAACAGTCACTGACAGGATATAGAAGAAACAAGGAACCAATTGCAACCCAGGACTATGGATAACAGAAAAAGATCATATTTTCTCCACTGTCTATTGAGCGGAATGTCCAAAAGCAGAACAGCTAAGGGCCAACAAGCCATTGGCAGGAACCAGGACTACATGATTCTGAACAATAAAAAAAAAAAAAGGAAGTCCTTTGCAGGGAAGAGGATTTAGCCAAAGGCTACAGGAAGCTACAGCGGATCAATTTGGTATTTTATCAGACCAGAACAAAAAGGGGGTTAGCTCCACTTGAAAAAGCATGCCCACACCAGCAGGATGCGGTGAGAAACACCAAAACGGGTGGAAAAAGGAAATTGCTCGACAAGAATAGACCAACAATGAAACCCAATATTAAATAAATAAGATAGATAGATATCCATCTCTATATATCTACAGACCTAGTCTGCACTGGGGTGATTGAACAGTCTTTGAGCAACCTGTAGGTGTTTTTTTAGCCAAGACAATGAAAGCAACATATCAGAAAATAGGGCTCTTCCCTAATATAACCCATCACAATGAAATTTCGTTAGAGGCAGCAGAGACCATGGCAATGTATAATACATACTAACTATTCTTGAAATGGTCAGTCCACACAAGTTTTATTTTAGTTATAGATGGAGCTGGACCCCTGACTTGTATGTCCTGAATACTCCCCAACAATAAGGCCTCCCTGCTATAATACCTGACTTTATTCCTGATCGTTTTAGGCTTCCACCAATCTGTTGCATTCTCCAACTATACTATAAAATTAAAACTGCAAAAGGGAAATTGGGATACTCTAATGGTAACAGTATAGGTACAAACCCTAGAACTCAAATGCAGATCTCACTAATAGAGTCTCTATGAAACAAATTAAGGAGGTACAATTCTCCAGCATCTTTAAGGGATTAGCAGTGCAATTTAATGTAATTCTTCAAAAAGCAGGAACAATTAAAAATGCTTATTTAATGCAGGCAACGCACTAAATGACAATTCTTGGTGCCGCATATTACACATTCATCATGTCAGCTGGAAAATGAATACATTTCCCTCAAGAAAAAGGCACAGTTTAAGTCTAAAGATTTCAGCCATGAACTGCTATCCCAACGTGGGAGTGAAGCGCTTTAAAAAGGTGATAAATGAAGCAGATATTTGGTGAGTTGTGGAGCATCTTGCAGAGATCATCAATTCAGTACTGTGCCCTCTGTGCATTACTCCCATGCAGTCTCAACCAAATGGAATGCTTCTCTACAGCTATGTAGTCTTGGTCTGTCACTAAATAGTGAATCATGTGCCCACCCAGCTTCCACTACTTCTCTCTTTACACATTTATGTATTTGAGGGAAAAAAAGGGTTTATGTGCAGTGTTCTTAAAGCAGGTGAAAAAGGAAAAAAGTCTAAAAATAAACTAAAGCAAACACCACATTTAGGAATTTGTAAGCTGCAATACATTTTTGTTTTCTGGGTTTAATACAGTGCAACCGCATAGTAAAACTTTAAACTTCATCGGGTGTGGGAAGTTGGGACAACATATTTTTAAAAAGGAGCTCATGCTGAGAAGACACCACTGTCGCCGCAACCAATCCCGGCTTTCACCTTGTAATGGGACAGTGGTTTGAGAGCCACTTGGAGTATCGGGAGGACATTTGCCTTCAAGCCCAAGAATTGGCATAGGGTCCTTTTTATGCTGCAGAGACCCGACTGACTTGTCCCTGTCAGAACACAATTGCACAGTGGGGGTGAGAGCTGTACCAACATCATGTAATTAGTAAGGCGACCTTTTGTTAGTTCAGCCACCCGAATTAAAATGGGGGCGGCAAACATCCACCCATCGACCCCCCCCGCCAGATGGTCAGTCGGGTCGGTCGCAGGCACCCCCCTAGTTGGTCACTCCAGCCCCACACTTACCCCATCTAGGTCGCAAGCAGCGCTTTCTCCAGGTGGAGTCTACTCCTCCTGGTGCTTTACAGCGGCTTTCCCTACATCTCCTCCCTCCTTGGTGACCAATGGGATTGCTTCTCCGCTCAGTCAAATCAGGAGACAGTCTCAGGTCCAGCTTCTCAATTGGCCGGGGGAGGAGAATCAGGAAGACAATAGCGAATAATAATGCGCCATTGTCACAACTGGGTGGGCTTGTGCGGAGTGCTCTGCCTAGAGCCCCTGGCTCTAATAACATGCTTCAAAATAAATAATTGAAAAAAAAATATTGGAATAAAATGGTTCCGGCGCCACTGCTTGTTCCTTTCTGGTAAAAGCCAGGGACCAAACAAGTTTACAAGGATATTTTACAAACTGTTCAAAAACACTTTTTGCCCTATATCCCCCTTCCATGGTCTTACGTTCCACGTTCCCTGGCACTAATTTGTCTGTGAATAAGGGCTTGCTTTTCTTTTTCTTACACTGTCCCATAAGCAAAATGCCAAGACATTCGATGTCAAACTACACCATGATACAATCAGCTGACCAGTTTCCCGCATTTTAAAGAGTTGGTGGCTCAATACCACGATAGTTACCCTACTTATGTGGACTATATGGATACCCCCATCGTTCAAAATCCCTCTCCCATGTGCACCAAGGAGTTTTCTCCCCACTCACTCAGCCTACAACTCTTCCCTCTACCTTGGTTTTCTTTCTATTCACCTAGGCTCCAATCCCAATAGTCTGTTTTCCGCTGTTTTAGTTCCATAAGTCAAGACAGTGCTATGAGCTCAGATCCTATAGCAAATTATGGGTATTGAACCTTACATTTCAAGCACCAGTTTGGGTTCACTAAAACAAACCAACTGCTACTCCTGATCTAGTGCCTCAGAAGTGACCCTGAAAGTGCACAGGACAATCCCAACTTAGTGTACCCATTTAATTTTCTTTAATGTTCAAACCTCTCACTGTGGATCACACACTGTATGTATAAAGAGATTGTCTACATGTGTGTTAACGTGCCTTTTTTCTGTAAAACTTAACCCCTTGACGCAGACAGTACGCAGATATGCGGCCTCACTGGACCAGGCTTTTCTCGTAGGGCTGCATATTTTCATATCGGTCTTTGTGCTGGGAGCATGCCCAGCACAGAGACCAGGGTCTAACCGAGAGCCCCGCGTCCCGTACAAATGATCAGGACCCGGAACTGGCTTACCCGATTGCTGCGATAGCCTTAGTCTTCCACAGTGATCAGTCACTGAAGTCTGCCCTGTATTGCTCTCCAAATAGAGGGAAGATATGCAGAGAGAAAGTAAAGAAAAAAAAAAGCTCAAAAGTAAAAGAAAATATACCTAGATCAAGGTTCGATCTAGGTCAGTGCCAGGGTTAGTGTTTGGGTCAAGTAAGGATCAAGTAAGGGTCAAAACGTCAAGGTCAGAGGTCACGACCCAGTATATTTTGGACCGGTTTAAAAAAAAAAAAGCTTTTAAAAATTAGTATCAGTGTGCTTTAGGTAGGATAAAAAAAAAAAAAAAAAGAGCCCTATTGCTTCTGGGTTGTACTACAGGCACAAATACACATGTGGCATTACTAACCGTGAGCAGAATTTATTTTGGGTGGTTTATTGAAGGTAGGTTATGAAAATAACAAGAAATATACAGCAAATAAAAAAATAAAAGAAAATTGTCCCGAACTAATTTTAAGATTAAAGACTAAAAGACCAAGATTAAAGATTAAAGACTAAGAAAAAAAGAAAAAAAACACACAAGGTATAATTCACCTGGATGCACAAAGTCTCTTTAAGCAACAAGTGTCAGAAATGGGCTTGGTCCAGAAGTGGTTAAAGCGGTATTAAACCCCAAAACAAAAATTTATATATAATATAATTTTAGTGTATATATATATATATATATATATATATATATATATATATATATATATATATATATATATATATATATATATATATATATATATATATATATATATATATATATATATATATATATATAACACAAACATACATACTATATATATATACACACACACACACACACACACACACACACACACACACACACCTCCACAGTCAATTAGTATGTATGTGTCAACTCTAGCTGCCAAGCATGACAGTACACACCGATGTAGCCCTAGGCACTGTTCAGTACACCACCTGCTTTAAGAAAGTGAGCTGCAGACTGCTATAAATACAATACACATCAGTTCCACAATAGATCTAGGCTAGTTCCATGATGTCACAATAAAAAGGAACATCTCTAAATAGAAACAAAAACCTTTTTTTGGCAACACAGAATATAAACTAATTAAGATACAAGTGGGAGCTTCAATGGCAGACAGGTCCTATTTAAATGAATACATGAATGTTGTGGAAGGTTAAAAAAAGAAAAAAATATATAGAATTTAGAATAAATGTAGAATATGAATAAGACAATAATCCAAATACATTATGAATTAATGTTATTTTAACCTCCCTATTCAACAAGGGAAACAATCTAATTTAGGATTTGTAAACAAGACGTTTTGCCAGATAAAATGTGTAGATGGATATCCAATCTTATAAACACCTGTTACAGATGAAAAACGAACATCTAAAAAAAGCAATCAAGCCTTTGAATCCATACATAGAACATTGGCTATACCTTGTCCAATTTTAAAAATATATTTGGAAGATCATGCACAATAATGAGGCACAAAAGAAGCATAGCATAAATTTGATGGCGATAAGGGCGCTCTGGTGGAGGTGGATGGCTGGTCAGAGGGATGATAGTGATGAGAAGGCACTTCTGGCAGCACTTTGGTTAGAGAAGCAAATCTGAAGATATGAAAAAGGAAAAGAAAGGCACCTCTAAGTGCAGTATGCTAAATGTATGCTGTATGTTCAAACACTCAACGATCTTGTAAGTGATTTGAACCCTTTGTGCACTTTAACATTTGCATACCGCACTTAGAGGCGCCTTTCTTTTCCTTTTTACAATTTTACGGCTAGCACAAATTATATCAATGTCTACGTAATGCTCGCATTTGAGGTTGAATTGGTAAACAATGTGTTAATTTTACCAGTCCACCATGGCTATCCAATGTCAATACATGTGGAATTGTCTGAATCAGGGAATGGTACCACCAGAGTGGTCATGTCAGCACAAAGACTCTTTGGAAACTAACCATATACCATGTTGCCATTGACATTTCCTTGTTTGAAAACTTGTACATGTCATTACAACATAGTAAAACAGACAATTTCAGCAATGTGGGCCATAGCTATGACCTCTGCGCTGTCGGTTTGCCTTTTGAAAAACTGCTAAAAATACTGGAAGCTTACTCAAATAGAATTTAAAAGTGATACTCGAGTCTCCATATCCACAAAACAAAAAGGCTAGTCTATAACCAGAAGGGCACATAGCACTTGCCCCTGTGTCAACATCGGTGCTGTAGTTTGGCAATAAACTGTCCAAAGGCTGAAAGTCCTGTACCTTCCTATGGGGGAGGTACAGGCAGCACTGAAGCCACAGCCCCCTCTACTCTACTGCCCCCTCTACTATACTGCCCTCCTTTCCATACAACCCTGTGCTTCCTCTGCTCCCTTCTTTGTACTGATAAAAGGCGGAACCCACAACATCCCACAGCCACCAGCTACCGTGTTTGCCTGAAAATAAGACTGGGTCTTATATTAAGTTCGACAACAAAGGACATTAGGGCTTATTTTCAGGCTAGGTCTTATGTAATGTGTATTGCCAGTTCCTGTGCTCCCCGTCTTCTCTCCCTGCCAGCTCAGGAGTCCTTAATATTTAGCATTGCGAGTTAAAACGCTTGTAAAATCCCATGATCCACTCTATTACATTACTATATAATGTACAATGTTTGTTTTTCTGTAATACAATTGTGCCAAATACCTTTGTGGCAGCGCCACTCGGCACTTCGTGACCCACCAGAGCCCTCTTCCCTGCTCCAAGCACTGCAGGGGGGAGCGGCGCCCCCGCTGACAGCTGGGGGAAGAGAGCAGCGGGAGGTCAGCCGAGCACTGAGCGGCACATAAACAAAGGTATTTGGCACAATAGTTTTAGGGACACTCACGTTGTACATTATATAGTAATGGAATAGATTGGAATATACAATTTTACAAGCAATATAACGACTTCCCACCCGCCATATAGCAAAATTATGGCCCGAAAAGTGGTTTCTTTATCCTGACAAGGTGCAAGTAGAGGAGAGCTGCGCTGATAATCAGTTAATTGATCATAAGTGCAGACCTATCGAGGATGTCCACTTCAGACCAGGGATGCCCATCAGGATGCACTATATGCCCATCAATAAGGCCTGCAAGTGCCACCTATGAGTGCTGCATACAAGTCTCATCAGTGCCATCTTATAAGTGCCAATCAGTACTGCCTCATCAGTGAAGGAGAAAACGTATTTACAAAGTTTTGTAACAAACTAATAAGAAAAAAAAATGTTTATTTGTAGTGCAAAAACAGCAAAATAAATCTTTATTTGTGGGAAAAAATTATAAAAAATGATAAAAAATGATATAAATTGTTTTTGTACAGTGTCATATGACCGAATAATTGTCATTCAAAATGCGGCAGGGCTGAAAACTGAAAATTGGCCTGGGTAGGGAGGGGGGAGTGCTCTGTAATGAAGTGGTTTAGCTGGGGCCAATTTTCAGGGTAGGGCTTATACTGCAGCACTCCTGGGGGAATTATTTTTAAATAATCACACTAGGCCTCAGTTCAGGGGAGATAGATACAGCAGTAATTGGCAGCTATCCGTTTACCCTGCTTAGCTGTCACAGCACAGATTTTGATGGAGCCATTGCGGCCGCAAGGGTTTAAAACAAGTCATGTTTAACTTCTGGTGAAACATCTCCTTTAAGATCATATCATGTAATACAGGTATCTGTAGTTATAAAACCTTAACTGCTTCCACGTTTCTCAGTATTAAATTTGCCGTTTACCAGGAGAGAAGAGAAAGAAGAAATCTTTCCTCCTGTCTGTAGACAGCTGACATCTTGGTCTAAGCAGACACTTGCCTGGAGATCAGGGATTGTTTTTAGAATGGTAAAATATTTAGCTATTTTGGAAAAAGTACTGTTGCAGAAATGACAGGTCTGCAAAAGGTAAGTTTCAGGTTAATCAGTACAGTTTAAAAAAAAAAAGTGTTAATTGATGTAGGAAGGGATTTTTAAAACTCTTAGTTTATAGCCTCCTCCTCAGAAAAAAATGAAATAAAAAATTCTCTATCAAGCACCCAAAGGACCCCTGAAAGCTAGAACATTCCAGTATGCATATATTCACTTAATTTCCTGAAGTCTAGGGCTGGTCTGCCTTCAACTAATTTTTTGTTAGAGCCCACAAGTCCTACTTACTGCAAACCGAGTACATGGATAGCATCTTGGAAAAAGAGCTCATTGCTCCTTTACAGCCAGTGTTGAGATCACCTGCGTCAGTGAACAGGGGGAGTTGCGGCATTCCTTCTATGGTCATGTGACAGTGCTTGGGCCTAGCAAGTGGCTGTTATGCTGGCCACAGTCACAAGGGAGAATCACATGCTCCTCCATACCCAGAAGTGCAAGGTATTTTGCTAGCTGTGGAGGAGCAAGAAGTGCAACTAAGGAGAGTTTGAAGATCGGGTGGGGGGCTTTTCAGAGACGTCATCCCCTTGCTCTGCATTGGCAAGGTAACAGGTGTCTTTCACTATTGTTTTTTGTAAAGGTCCAAAAAAAAAATGGACTGGACCGGATAGAACTTTTAGATGGGCTCAGGGGCGACATGTTTAGGTATTTTTGCTTCTAAAATGTCCCATCCCACCTGTTTAATGGTGATCGACACCTGTTTAAAGGACATTTTTACTGCTTTTAACTCCTTCGAGAAGTAATCTGCCCTCTAAGGGACTGCATATTAGTCAGATTCACGGTAAATCATGACAGTGAAAACAAGCTAGTTTTAAAAAATGATTTATGAGTCCAAGTGGCCTTTCTTTAGGATCTGAATTTTCCTGAAGGGATTTGATGCAATAAATAAGGATACCACGTGTCATTTGTGCCTTACAAATGAACTTTAAGTTTGTGCACAGTATGAACTACACACCAGGAAGGATCAGTCACTTCAAGTGATTGTAAAGCCACTTTGTAATGTACATACAATCCCTTGTGTTTGATAACGTTATATGCTCCAGTGTATGTGCTTTGTAAAAAAAATGGCGATTTGTACCTTAATTCATAGCGTCACTCACGTGACTGCCCACTGCTTCCTCCCCCAATCTGACAGCTACAGCAGAAGGGCTTGAGACTCCCCTGCTGACAACAGCCAGGAGGAGAGTGGCGCTATGAAATAAGGTACAAATTTTTTTTTTTTTTTTTTACAAAGAACATACACTGGAGCATAGAATGTTAACATATTGGATTGTATGTTCATTACAAAGTTACTTTAGCTTCAGGAGGGGAAGGGTGAGCACTGACAGCTGTTAGGCAGGGAGGGGGGAGAGAGGGAGCAAAGACAGCGGATGATAAAGACACGTAAACTGGCCACGGTATCAGGGTCTCAGCAGCCATGATAAAACGTGGTCAGTTTACAGAGGGGAGGGCAGCACCAGTTATTTTAGATAAAAGGGGCCAAATTACACAGCACAAGCACAGTGCTGTTATTCATACTTTAAGGCTCTGTTCACGCCTAGGCTTTTTTCTGCAGTAAGCCTCAGCTCAAAAACCGCCCAACAAGTTAAATACCATTAATTTCAATAGACCCTGTTCACATCTGAAAGTTGTGCCATCTGAAGCAAAATGCCTGAAGCTCTCAAAAAAAAATACAGGAGCTTAATTTTTGGCAGATACAGGAGTTTTCTTTTTACATTGTGATCACATTTACAAAAAAAATAAAAAACACACACACACACACACACACACAAATCAACCATTTAAGGCTCGTTTTTTTGGTCAAAGTTTGAGCCACATATTTCATAATCCATTACCATTTTGCATGGCATATTTGCAAAGTTTTATAAAAGTAAGTCTGCTGTAGATTACCACATGCCTTTCAAAACAAGCTTTTTAAATCCTGAATTTTATAGCTGTAAAAAGGTGCCAAACAGAAAGCAATTATAGAGACCATGTAGCCTTATGTCCTTCCTTTGGCTGCCCCACAGAGATGTGACTTGTCTGTACTTTCATTATATTCATTAGAAGCTCAAACAATATACTTACAGGAAAACAAATGTGTGCCAACAAGTTATCACTTCTGGGCACACACACAACATAGTCAGTGGATGAGGTGGAGTCATCATAACTACATGGGTAATCATTTTTAGTAGTCATCTTAAAAAGTATAACCAAGTTAATAAAACGTTTAAGATGATCACAAAGATTGCTTAGGAGGTAAAATAAATTTCTGATATGAGAAATTCTTACCTTGCCAAGTCCTATTTTATCACCAGCTCGTGACAGCACCTTTCCTACTCTCCTTAACATTCAATATTTCTCAGTCTGAAGCAAGTTTAAAAAAAGTGATAACTGGTGCAAATAACGAACGCTAATGAAAATAAAACAAAATGTTTTGTCAAATTAAACCTGCTTAATAAAAGCTCCTTAAAAGTGGATGTAAACCCGAATCATGAAATTTGAGCTGGGCACATATCTGCAGCATTTTCTTATCTCTCTTCAAAGCCCTAAATCTCATGGGTTTCTCCTGGGCCTTCTATTATCAGCATAACTTCTGACAAGTTCTCCGTCAACTGTGATAAAACCAGCCTGAATTGTGTCAGGGAGGGTGCTATAAATCGATTAGCAGAGAGCTGGTCCTTTCACAGCACAGCTCTGAATTGGTTCTTCCTTTTTGGAGAGGGAGTGTGTGTGCACGCCTTTCCTCCAATCAGCTGTTACAGTGTATGGCAAGAATCCACACCCATAGGTGAATTTAAAAGAGAAAATTCTCACAGTATGTGCACTTTCTAAACAGTATATAAAGCTGAAGGCAGCAGATCTTCATGTGAAACTTATGTAGGGAGATTTGTTTCATCCCTGTGTATCATCTGAGGTTGTTCACTTCACTGGGTATATGTGAGGGTTTACATTTACTCTAAAGAAACTATATTAAGGTTGCTTAAAATACTCAGAGTCTTGAAAAGGACAAAGCTTTGATACTCCTCCTCACCACCCCTTTTCCCCTACCTACACTCTGCTCCAGTGCTGCAGACTCCATCAGTCTCTTTGGCATTCAACACTTCTAGGAGAGTGAGGTTGCCTGTGTTCCCCACAGCACACTGTGGTTCCACCTTTTGATGTCGGTCACTGATCTTTTCTGTAGTGATGTAGGAGTCTGAGGATACAGCTGCATAACAGCAGGGTACACAGGCATCTCGCACCCCTGAAGGTGTCAAATGCTGTAAAGTCAGATGGGGACGCATTTCTGGAATAGAGCAAAGGTAGGCTGGCAGAGAGGGCAGAATAAGAAAGCACTTCTCTTGCAGGGATCTTTTAGGATTTGTTTTCTCTACCAACCAGGTCAACTTAAAGTTGATGTAAACCCTCACATATACCCAGTGAAATTAACAGTCTTAGATGATACACAGATGAAACAAATTTCCCTACATAAGTTTCACATGTATATCTGTCTTCAGCTTTATATACCGTTTAGAAAGTTCAGATTGTGTTATGAGAATCTCTTCCTGTTCAACACTGCAGTAAAGTCTGGGCATACAGCCAAGACAGCTGATTGGAAGAAAGGGACACACCCTCTTCTCATAGGTAGAGACTTTCAGAGCTGATCATCGAATAGTTCAGGGCTCCAATTTATAGCATCCTCTCAACACAAAACACAGGCTGCTTTTATCATATGTGCTGGAGAACTTGTCAGCAGTCATTAGGATGATGACAAAAGGAGCAGGAGACAGCTACAGGACATGCTGAAGATATACGTGCCCAGCTTAAATTCCATCAATCTGGTTTACATCCACTTTAAGAAATCAATTAGTTTATGAAAATTGTGATAACAGGATAACATATTAAAGGGGTTGTAAAGGTAAAAGAATAATCTCCCAAATAGCTTCCATTACCTTGGTGCAGTCATCCTTCACTTACCCCATCCTTCCATTTTGCTTTTAAACGTCCTTATTTCTTATGAGAAATCCTCACTTCCTGTTCTTCTGTCTGTAACTACACACAATAATGCAAGGCTTTCTCCCTGGTGTGAAGAAAGCCTCTTGAGGGGGGAGGGGGCGCGCAGGAGTGTCAGGACGCCCACTAACACACAGCTCCTTTCTCTATCTGCAAAGTAGAGATCATCCTGACCCTCCTGCTTGCCCCCTCAAGAGGCTTTCTCCACACCAGGGAGAAAGCCTTGCATTACTGTGTGTAGTTACAGACAGAAGAACAGGAAGTGAGCATTTCTCATAAGAAATAAGGACATTTAAAAGCAAAATTAAAGGATGAGGTAAGTGAAGGAGGACTGCACTAAGGTAAAGGAAGCTATTTAGGGAAAAAAATATACCTTTACAACCCCTTTAATAATGTGCAATTAAAAAAAAAAAATTGGTTGGCTCATCTGGATTACTATATAAATGTCCTTTGCTGGCTTTAAATAGATCCTGCATGTGCAGGAACAGTGTCTGGAAGGGTTTTGTCACACAACTTAATCATTGGCTAATCAAGTGGTTATAATGGTGACCGGCAAGGAATTTCCAATCTTATGAGGAATGAACCGGGCTGCACACCAGAGGCATATAAAAACATCCAGGGACCGATGTCAGTGGTATGAAATGCATTGGTAAACTGGTTCAAGTGGGATGTTGCCTGTGTGTACCGCTTGCTCAGACTTACTGGTGTGCAGCCCGGTTGTGTGATTTCACCCCATGCAAGGTGAAAACAATTACCTGGAGTTGAGCTTGATGCGCCAAAAAAAAAAAAAAAAAATAAGTACTAAAAATAGTAATCAATATCTAAATTGGTTCAGAAAGAGCCCTACCTGGAGAAATGTTTGCAGTTATTATTAGATATGACATGCAATAGTAAAATTCACACAATTTATTAAGGTAGGACACCAACACAGTGAAAAATATACACTTCGTAACAGAAAATTGTAAACAGATAGGACAATTAATTATGCCTTGATTTTAATGTGTCCATATTCCCAGGATTGAACACCGAGGTATTTCACACTGTTCAGTTACCAACTACCAATTTATTACACATACAGTGTGTGACGATTCATGTAGCTCACTGGTCCCAACATACCAAGATATTAACTAATGCATATATTAGTTCATGCGACAAGCAAAATACTGCTACTTTGCAGGGCTCTGTATTGAAATGTGTGTCTTTTTCTGAAGCCTCCAGCAGAGAGGCATGCTGCTTCCTCTATCCCAGCTGTTCTGTGTACATTTGGCTTTAATCAGGTGTAGGGCAGGAACTTCACATCCTGTTGCCTTGCACTGATTAGGAGGAGTTAGATTTTACAAATTGGCAGATCCCTTTCTACAAGGTTCTTGGAATGATGAATCATTTTACACTGACACATTGATAGGTGCATTACACAAAGCAGACAGGTCCTGTGAAAGGAGTGATGAGCATCATATTCCATGTGCGCTCAAAGCATTTCAGTGTTGCGTACGGGACAACTACCATTTCCAACAGCATATATTGCTTACACTCTAATCATGCATTTCTCTCAATTTTGATAGAACTACAGAAAAGCAATTACTGCAAACTTGGTTGAAAATTGTTGACTTGCCCACAGGTTCTGCAACCAATCTCCTCGCATTTCTTTAGTAATTTTCCCCTCATAATTTTAACGCCTTAATTAGCAAAACTTTAATGTCTGTATGATTTTTTTTTTTTATATGGTTTAATATATGTTGTCTTATTAATAAAAAAAATATATATATTGAAATTAAGGTTATTATGAATTATATTTGCATGCACAAGGCACCAATTATAAAACATCTGAAGTTAGAGCTACCAAAAGTTTGTGACAGAACATTGTGAGCTTCATATGATCAATGTAAAGATGCCAGGCTGTTGCTGTAACCTTATTAATGTACAGTCAACCATTTGACTTGCAGTGGAAAGGATAATACACAAAATAATGAAGGAAATCTGAAAAGGGTGAAAGCCAGAAGCCCCAAAACATGATCACCACCTCCCAGAGCATTGAATATTTTGCCAGTTACTAAGGTCAGAAGATTATCTTTCCCAAATATCAACTTAAAAATATAATGCAGTTCACTTAAAAATGTGTGAAGTCTATTATATCATATGCAGCAGAGCAAGTTAAAAGATTCACCAAGTCAAATGTCTACCACCTGGTTTGTTTTAAGGACCTCCTGGTGTGTGAATATATCAATTCCTTTTAGGTCAGGTGGAGGTCTTTTCGCACCCTTTCAAACCTCATCTGTCTGTAGGGCATTTCCTCCATTAATCACAGTGCTACCGGGATGAAGTCAACTCTTCCCCAACTGTTCCTGTCACACTCACAGCATTTGTCAAGTTATCTTCACTACCAAATGTATGGCTGGATACATTTACAGATATACCCATGATGTTGTCACTGATGTGAAACGTTAAGATTACACAGATTGAATCCATCATTGTGGAAACATTTGGTTGCTCTTTAGGGACTTCTGTAACCTACAGAGCAGGAAGGCATGTATTCTTAAGTAAACCTGTCAGTCTTTACTACACATGTAGTTACTGGAGTAGAGCATAGGAACCTAGAGGGTACTGCATGTACCATCATATATTAGCAAAGCTAAATGGCCCCAAAAACCTGGGATTCGGAAATGTGCATATTCCAACTTATTGCCTACCACCTTGTCCTCATAATGGACTTTTACCAAGACCTGCAGCCTGACTGAACAATATTGAAGCACGGGGGGGGGGGGGGGGTCGACCAACTAAAGGAGTAGCTTACGTTGACTTTGCAAAGTGAATTTAACTTGGCTTAGTGAATGAAGTGCAGCCAAGTGAAAGTTCCTTTTGCAAACAACCAATCATATGCAAGAAACATAATGGAATTTTGCTTGTACCTCATTCGCTAATCTAAGTGAAATTTCCCTTTGTAAAATTAACAGTGAATACTCAATAAATCCACTGGCTGCTTCTAGTGTAAATATTTTGATATATTAGGAACAACCATGCAACTAACTGATTGACAAAAAAAATATATAATGCCGCGTACACACGATCGGAATTTCCAAAGGAAAAAGTCAGACCGACTTTTTCCATTGGATATTCCGATTGTGTGTAGACCCATCGAGTTTTTTCATCGGAAATTCCGATGAATTCCATTGGAGTTTAGATATTGAACATGTTCTATATTTTTTCAATGGAATTCCGATGTGATTTGGCTGGGCAAAAGCTTGATCGTGTGTACGCAGCATACATATTTGGCTGTTAAAACCACTCCCCTATGTGAGCTTCCATTGCCTTATTTGGTCTGGTTTTTGGAATTCAATTTTTAAGTGCTACATACCGGTAATAGTCTACCTGTATCCTAAGAGCTCAGATAGGTGAAATTTTAGCTAGAGAAATACTCATCTAGGATCCAAGTCACAAATCTAAAAATAGATCTACTAAAATTACAAAAAACAAAAAGCTTCTTAAAGCTGGCTGTAGATGGATTGAAATTCATCCGGTTTAGCAGGGACCGGACACATTTTAATCCATCTATAGCTGTTCCCATTTGATAGAAGGCGATTGTTAAGAGTGGGACTGAAAACATTTGTTTGATCAGCGAGTGCAATGCCAAATCGGTGTATTCTAAATGCGGAGGAGTCCCCACTGTCCAAATAAAATTGCACAATACCACAGTGGGGAGGATGCCTACATCCACCTTGCTTGATGAGTGGATGGGGGGGGGGGGGAATCTGTCCATACTCAGATTGGGTCCAGGGGTCTCTGAAATACCTTGGAGCCAAGTTTGGTTGACCTTCTCAGGGTACAGGGATAGTTCTCTTGCTGCTAGCAAAATATATGATGCTAGTTTGAGAGTTTGCCAATGCCTAGAAAGGGGAGGCTTAGCAGGCAGTGTAGCAGGTCCAGCTGGAGATGTACTTTGAGTATCCGCTGGAGGAGCGACACTACCATTTCCCAAAAAGGGATCTATATGCTCACATTGCCAAAAGATGTGGTAATGGGTACCTTTGGCCTTACCACACTGCCAACGTAGAAAGTAAAATAAAGGATCTTGGCAGTGTATCACTTCAGGTGTTCTGGACCAGAACATCAGTACTTTAAAAGTAGTCTCTCTGCACCACACATCTGGAAACCTTACACGAAGATGACCCTATCTTGGTCCAACAGGGTTGAGGAACAGGGCGTTGCAGCAAGGCCTTTATATAATGTGCTTTTTATTATGCATGTACTATACAGTACAAAACATTGTATTGCTCAGTACCTACTAGAATAGAAGGTAAATATTTATGGATGGTCTTACAGTAAAGCACTACTCACTATGTATTAACCCTTAATTTGTTATCACATAGGAATGACCTCTTGATAACTTTATCAAGCAGTCACATCCTGCTTCACATCTTCACAGCTTCAACACTGTGCACCATGTCCTCCAATCTCCTGGCCCATGAGAAAATTCCCTTCCTGCTTCCCCTTGATAGCATTGTACTCAAGTCCTATAACGAGAAATGTTTCTTATTTATGCAAGCCTCACTTTCACTGGTCTAAGTCTGGTTTTAGTCTGTCTTTTTTGCCTTTTCTACACAATTGTTTTTCATAGGAAATATCTACATTCACACATTCTCATTTCCCATAAATTTAAAGGACCACTATCCAGAAACATCTTGTATTCTAGCAGCTATATCTGGTTAATATTTTCAAGTATAGTTTTCAGTATATTAGTTGCAACTCACATGTCTTAGATGTTTACTTCAAAAAGGGTCCAGCAGAATGTGCATTAAAAGTTGTCAAAAAATGTATATTTAACAGGAATGTTTGTTCAGTTCTATTAAATAGAATATTTTCCACTAAACCGGTTACATCAGTAACCTAAAGTTAGTTTATAGCTTAGAGCAGGGGTCACAAAACTAGGGCCCTCCAGTTGTTCAGGAACTACAATTCCCACCATGCCTAGTCATGTCTGTGAATGTCGGTTTTAGAATGCCTCATGGGACATGTAGTTCCACAACAGCTGGAGGGCCGTAGTTTGGAGACCCCTGGCTTAGAGAATAACTAAAGGCAAAACTATTTAATATTTGGATAGGAGGGTGAGGGATTAGAACACAATGCTGGGCTTCTATTGCCAGGTCTTTATGGAGGTAAATTTTCGCTATACATGCCCCAACCAATTTTACTAGGAATGAAAAAAAAACATCCACACTTAAGGGATTGTAAAGTCCCTTTTTTCTCCCTATAAAAATTATGTGTTATACTTACCTGCTCTGCTGCAGTGGATTTGCACACAGTAGTCTGGATTCTCCTCTTCTCGGGTCCCTCTTTTGTGCTCCTGGCCCCTCCCTCCTGTTCGGTGTTCCCACAGCAAGCAGCTTGCTATGGGGGCACCCGTGCCGAGTCACAGCTCCCTGTGCCCCTTCAGATACAGAGGCCCAATCTGGCCCACCCCCTCTCCCCTCTGATTGATTGCAGACAGCTGAAACACTCATTGACATCGCTGGACAGAGGGACCTCAGGTGTTAGGGGAGCTGCAGGCCAGTCAAGTGTCTCCACCCCAAAATTTGCTCATCCATGTATCTATGGACCTTGCTTTGCGCAGTCATGTTGGAACAGAAAGAGGTCATCCCCAAACTGTTACCACAAAGATGGGAGCATGAAATGGTCTAAAATGTCTTGGTATGCCGATGCCTTAAGCGCTCCCTTCACTGTAACCAAGGGGCCAAGCCCAACCCCTAAAACAAAAAACCCCACATCATCCCCCCTCCACCAAATGATTTGAACTTGCAGTGGAGAAACGTGACTGGCCTGCACAGAGTTTTGACCTCAACGTGATAAAACACCTTTGGGATGAATTACAGCAGAGATTGCGAGCAAGGCCCTCTCATGCACATCAGTACCTGACCCCACAAAAGCGCTTTTGGAAGAAAGGTCAAACCTTCCCATAGACATTCCTAAACCTTGTAGACAGCCTTCCCAGAAGAGTTGAAGCTGTTATAGCTGCAAAGGGTGGGCCAACTCACTATAGAACCCTACAGACAGACGCCATTAAAGTCCATGTAAAGGCAGGTGTCCCAATACTTTTGACAATTTAGTGTTATTTTCTGATTAAAAATGTTTACAAATGATCAATACTTTTTAGTAGTTGTATTTAATTTACAATGCTTGCCATTTTACATTACATGCAAAGCCATTGTCAAAGTCTGTTTTTACCAATTTCTGATATCTAAATCAGCAACAGAACTTGTGTTTCCACCTGTGTTGATTAGACCGATTTTTTAGTGAGACAATATCTTGTACTATTTTACTGATTTGTTACATCAGTAAAATAGGCCTGGGGCTTTGCTGAAGTACCCTCTTGTGCATATGTGCCACTGGTCACAATGACTGAAAGTCGTTGGCTTGAATATAAAGACAAATAATGTGTACATAATTCATGATTTATTGGAGTGGGTATTTTCTAGTGAAAACAGATCACACTACCTTTTCTGTATTCACTTTTTTGTGATGTCTAACAGGAAACATCTAGCTGTAGGTTATAACAAAAATAGTTGAAGGGGATATCCCCTAGTAAAAAAGTACTCCTTAAAATTGAAAAGTTGCATAGACCAGACTTCCTTTTACCTTACTTTACCGAACAAAATGATACTTTGTGCTACTGAATGGTAAAATTGTAAGCAAAAAATGTAACATGAGAGTTCTGACATATTAGGGTGGAGAAAAAATAAGGCCAATGAAACACGGCATTATGAGTCTTTACCCACTTTTTTCCATTCAGATTTCACTACCATACCACACCTGGGAACTTGGTGGCATTTGCTCAGCAAAAGTCATTAGAATCAGGCAATTTTTTTGAGAATGGCATGCAAGGTTTTTAAAACACACAGCATGCATATCATTTTTGGGACTCACGCTTACTGCCCTCTGATTACTGGCTTCCTGAAGTAGAAATATTAAGAGTGGCGGGATTCGTAGCTTAAAGGTTGTGGGCACAAATGCAAAAAGAAATGCAATATTTTTTTACTTTTTGCTATAATAAATATCCCCCAAATTTTTTTTTTACTAGTAATGGCGGCGATAAGCGTTTTTTTCGTGACTGCGACATTTTGGTGGACACATCAGACACAGGTACGTGCCTGCGCCCAAACAATGCATTTTTTTACATTTAGTAACACTTTAAAACCGGGGGAAAAAATACTAGTTGAATGTCAAATATGCAAGTGTAGGCAAACTGCTAAATAAAACCAACTACATAAATGTGTGAACTGTCTTGCTTTTCAAAAAGTAATTATGTTAATGCAGTTCACTAATCCTGGCACCCTCGCTTAACACCATAGCCAGGTCCTAAACATCTCCTTTTCCCTGCAGGTACGGAAAAATAGCCTATGCTGGCCATACACTATACGATAAATCGTCCGAAACCCATTTTCGAAAAATGAACATTTGGCCGTGAGAGCAAACGTTAGTGCCATCATGTAATGACCGATAAATCGTTCAGTGGACATAAATGAAAACATTTGTTTTCTACATATACCTAGTGCAGACAGTTCGGACGGGAAACACATTAACCTTTTAATTTCCAAACATGTCCTTCGTTTTTTTCGGCTCAAACATCCCAACAATTATCGTTTTTGTGCCCATTAACTGTCCGTAAAACAAACGAACTGTCTAAATGACCTGATTTCGTCTGGTTTTTCGTATAGTGTATGGCCAGCATTAGTGTAAGGATGATTGGATTATAAAGAGCAGCTGATTGCCATCACCTCCGTATTCTCCACCCAGCTAGATTTGTAAGATTCACAAGGGCGGTAAAAGCTTACAATACTGTGCCCTTCATCCCCTACTCTCAATGTTGGATTACAGGAGAAAAGTACCAGGACAAACTACAGTACAATTGAAAAATATATTTAAATACATAAATTGAAATTGAGGTCTTGAATACATAATAAGGAGTAATAAGAGTGTTACACGGGTTATGGTAGGCAGGAAATGAACCAGTGATTAAGAACTCTAAGGAGACAGAGAAGCAGCTGTGGTTTTCACATGCACACATCACACATTTTACACTTGTCTTAGTTAAATGATTAGATGTTCTCCAGACAGATCTCAGCTGCTATTCTAACATATATAATTGGAGAGGCACATTAATAAATTTTTACATTCAAGCTTGAAACAGACAAGGTGTGACCTTCTGACATTTATAAAAATGCAATAGACCTGGGTGATCGCCTATGTACATAATATATCGTTTTCCAAGCCATTCGTCTATCTGGTTGTGCGCGCACACAAAAAAACCTATGCACGGAGACTGATGAGTCACAAGGCTGTGAGTAGATACACAACTACGGAAACAAACTAGTCTTCCCTCATGTCCAACACCTATACTAACTCGTAAAAAAGAAAAAAAAAAAAAGTATATAAATTTACCCATTTTCAACCCACTCTGGTCCGGTCATGTGATCTGGCTCTCATGTGTCAGCCAGAGGTGACTGAAAGAGAGAGCAGGGACTGCCAACAGCTGCTCCATGGAAGCCAATGTGTGAGGTCATCACTCCAGGCTTTTGCAGCAATTGTAAGACACTCTTCTCTATTCCTCTGCAGACGCCACTGACTGACAGGGGATCACGTGACTGGAGTGGGCTTAAAGTTATACTAAAGTTTTTTGTTTTTTTTTAAACAAATAAGTTATACTTGCCTGCTCTGTGTAGTGGTTTTGCACAAAGCGGCTCTGATCCTCTTTGGGTCCCCCGCCAGCACTCCTAGCTCCTCCCCCTTGAGCAGTGTCCCCAAAGTCTCTTGTCCACTCCCGAGACGCTGTCCTATGCATCCATAAAAGACAGTCATGGTTAGGCCTCACCCTCATTGGCTGTGATTGACCGCAGTGGTACCCAATGGGCTCCCGCTGCTGTCTAAGCTAATGAGGAGGAATTCCCATACAGCCTTTGCAAGCCACTGACCTGGCATGGTTATGAAGATCAGGAAAATGGCAAAAGCCCAATATGCGTATTTGTTCTTCGTAACAACCGCTTCAGCCCCGCAAGGTTTTGCCCCCTTCCTGACCAGAGCATTTTTTACAATTTGGCACTGCATAAGCTTTGTGCAGTCATTCGACGCTGTACCCAAAATAAATTTGCCTCCTTTTTTCCCCACAAATGGAGATTTTTTGGTGGCATTTGATCACCTTTGTGGCTTTTATTATTTGCGCTATAAACAAACAAAAAAAAAAAACAATTTTGAAAAAATATTAAATACAAATTATTTTGCTATATCATCGCCAAAAGTACAGAAAATTACAGAGCTGCAGACTAGGACTAGGCATTTTTTGCCCCACAAAAGTGGAGTTAACAAAGCCTGGTCAAATACATACTACCCCAGCATGTGGTTGGCCAGTAAAGCATTTATGATCATCACATCTGTTTATGCCCCTCCAGTAACCAGATTTCCTCCATTAAACTGACAGCATGGTTTAAAGAAATATAGAGTGCCATCGGGCTCAGACTATCCACTCTCTCCCAGTCTAAGTTATGTTGCATAGGGAATTATAGAATGCCATTATCAAGAGTTCTATGTAAAACTACATGGATACATTTTTGGAGAAAATACATAGCTGGATTAGAATATTACTAAAAATGTGACTTGGACAATTTCTAATATTACATTTTGCTGACAAATTTGTAACCTTGCAGACAGAGCATGTATTATAGAAATACTCTTTAGAGCTACATCAAACGACCCCCCCCCCTCTCCACCCCACACACACACACTTGCATTACTACAGGAAAAATGTTTCATCCTTCCAAGAATACAATTAACAAAAACGTGTTCACTACAACACATTATAATGTTGCACTGAAATGGCTAAACAATGCTTCTTATGAACCTGGGACAAAAGGTCAATTGGCAGGGATGTACCTTTAAGAGCTTACAAAGGCTTGATCCTTAATTCTATATAGAGAAAGGAAGCCTATCTCACTAGAGGAAGGATGCCCACTTTAAATAAGGAAATGAGTTTGCAGGATGCACACATGCTGCTTTCTATTAATGACCAGTCATATCTTAGAGATGATAGATAACAGAGAAGTCATTGCACATATCTGAAAGTAACCAATATACATAGCATTGTGCTCACAAGTTATAGGTTATAAAATGATGTAGTTTTCCATTTTACTATAGACTGGTGAAATTGAGCATCATTTCAGAACAATGACTTGTACACATGAACGCAAGATATTTAGAAAGCTTTTACAAAAATCGGTAAATATACTTAAAGCGGTATTAAACCCAAAAGCTGCTTCCCTTCGCACATTGCAGATTAGCAATTTTTATATGTGATCACTGTATTCTTTTCCTTCTTAGGTTTTACTTCCATCTTTACCTAGTGATCTGGCTAGTAAGGCTGGCTATAGACCATTAGGCTCTGTTCACACCTAGGCGTTTTTCTGCTCTAAACCTCAGCTCTAAGAACATTCTGTTGCCTAAAGCAAAACTCCCATCGCTCAAAAAAGTACATGAGCTTTTTGGCAGATTACAGGTTTTTTCCAGCTTTTACATTGGTGACCTTTGAACTACAAAACTCATGTACAAAAAGACTGCATAAACTCTGCAAAAACATCTGGAAAAAAAAAACAATGCCTAGATATGAACGGTGCCTTTATAATCGGTCGGTTCAGCAGGAACCGGCTAAGCTTCAAACCATATATGGGCAAGCTGAATGTACCAAGTTAATCAACTTTGGTGCAAGCAGCACCTGGATTTTACTTGCGATCACTAGTGGCTTCCAAGTAGAAGACAATGAGGATTATTTACGAAAGGCAAATCCACTTTGCACTACAAGTGCAAAGTACACTTGAAATTGCACTTGGAAGTGCAGCTGCTGTAATTATGAGGGGTAGATCTGAAACGAGGGGAAGCTCTGCTGATTTTATCATCCAATAATGTGCAAGCTAAAATGCTGTTTTTTATTCTCCTTGAATTTCCTCCTCGGATCTACAGCTACTGTACTTCCTAGTGCACTTTCAGTGCAATTGTAGCTTGCACTGAAAGAGCAAAGTGGATTTGAAAGAGCAAAGTGGATTTGCCTTTCGTAAATAACCCCCAATGTCTAAGCAGAATTCCTTTGTCAGCACCGATGGGGGAATCATGCAAAATTCTTTCCTGCAACACATGGTTGCAGGAAAGAAATTTGCACAGTCTATGGCGTGTCCAAGTCTTTTTCTCAAGCTTTCCAGCACAAGGTTTATTTAAATGAATGAGACAAACCAACACTGGCAGGAGTATTTACAATGAACAGCTTTTATTCATACAAAAAAAACTTTATAATCAGCTACAGCATCCTATGCCTTAAGGTGAAAAAAACCTTGCACTCTAGGGCCCCCCCAGCCCTTCGTTTTACTTACCCTGAGCCACAAAACTCTGTTGTCGCGATCCCGCAATGGTTTTCCACAGCTTGAGGTGGCTCTTCAATGGAGATTGATAGCAGTGCAGCCAATGGCTCCCGTGCTGTCAATCAAATCAATGACCTTGCAGGCCAGGGGGCGAGGCCGAGTGATGCAGTCGGCGGCTGCCACTGTATGACACGGGAACGTGCCCGCAAGCTAACCCCCTTGGAAGAGCGCTTCCCAGAAGGAAGTTCGCTCTTGCGGGGAGGAGCCAAGACAGCTACCGAGGGACCCCAGAAGACGAGGATCTGGGCCTCTCGAGGCAAGTATGGTATGTTTGTTATTTGAAAAAATATATATACAGTGGGGATCGAAATTTTGGGCACCCCAGGTAAAAAAATTGTATTAATGTGCATAACGAAGCCAAGGAAAGATGGAAAAATCTCCAAAAGGCATCACATTACACATTCTTATATGTCAAAAAAAGTTACATTTTATTTCCATCATTTACACTTTCAAAATTACAGAAAACAAAAAAAATGGCGTCTGCAAAAGTTTGGGCACCCTGCAGAATTTATAGTATGCACTGCCCCCTTCGCAAAGCGGAGACCTGCCAGTGTCATGGATTGTGCTCAATTATCGCCTTAGAATAGGTGACGTCAATCTCAAAGGTTTTAAATGCCCAGACTCATCTGACCTTGCTCCAACAATCAGCACCATGGGTTCTTTTAAGCAGTTGTTTAGAAAACTGAAACTGAAAATAGTTGACGCTCACAAAGCTGGAGAAGGCTACAAGAAGATAGCAAAGTGTTTTCAGATGTCAATATTCTCTGTTCGGAATGTAATTAAGAAATAGCAGTCATCAGGAACAGTGGAAGTTAAAGCAAGGTTCTCTCTCCACCTGACGCTGAGGAAGTCCCACCCACGGGACCTAACGCGTACAAAGGAGGAGGAGTTACGCTGGACGTCACCTCGATCATTGCCGCTGTTCACTGTGACCACGCTGACCATGTTGATACAGCTTACACTCGGCTTTGAGTGATTTTAAATGTGAGTGTTTGAATTTTTATCCTTTAACTATTAAACCGGTTTATACAGAGAGCACTAGAGTTTCTTTGTGTTTTCTTCTTATTTATGGTGGTCTGCGGATACCTATAAGATTTGGTGATTTATCTGGAGGTCGGACCGGACTGTGAATTGTTTGCAGATCTGCTTTGTGACTCTTATGGGTCGAAGCAATGAGGTGAGAGTCCATCTTAACCTTGGTGGTGGATTTTCCTCTGGTGTCTCCTCTTCACCTTCACCCCTGCCGGATTTATTTATTTGTGTGATTTTTCACTTAAGGACACTATTTATGGACACTTGGACATTTTTTTCATTGGCATATTTTTATATTTATTTTACATCTACTTATGTGTTAATTTTTTCTTTTGCGCCGCACTTTCTTTTCACTGAAGTTAAAGCAAGATCTGGAAGACCAAGAAAAATATCAGACAGAACAGCTCCCAGGATTGTGAGAAAAGCAATTCAAAACCCATGTTTGACTGCACGATCCCTCCAGAAAGTTCTGGCAGACACTGGAGTTATTCCACTATAAAGAGATACTTGTACAAATATGGTCTTCGTGGAAGAGTCATCAGAAGAAAACCTCTTCTACGTCCTCACCACAAAAATCAGCGTTTGAACTTTGCAAATGAACATATAGACAAGCCTGATGCATTTTGGAAACAAGTTCTGTGGACCGATGAGGTTAAAATAGAACTTTTTGGCCAGAATGAGCAAAGGTACGTTTGGAGAAGAAAGGGCACAGAATTTAATGAAAAGAACCTCTGTTTAACTGTTAAGCATGGGGGTGGATCAATCATGCTTTGGGGTTGTATTGCAGCCAGTGGCACAGGGAACATTTTACGAGTAGAAGGAAAAATGGATTCAATAAAATTTCAGCAAATTTTGGATGGTAACTTGATGCCATCTGTGAAAAAGCTGAAGTTAAAGAGAGTATGGCTTCTACAAATGGATAATGATCCTAAACACACCTCAAAATCCACGGGGGATTACATCAAGAGGCGTAAACTCAAGGTTTTGCCATGGCCTTCACAATCTCCTGACCTCAACAGAATAGAAAATCTATGGATATTAAAAGAGCAGTGCGTGACAGACAGCCCAGATATCTCAAAGAACTGGAAGACTTTTGTAAGGAAGAATGGGCAAAGATACCTTAAACAAGAATTGAAAGACTCTTGGCTGGTTACAAAAAGTGTTTACAAGCTGTGATACTTGCCAAAGGGGGCAGTACAAGATATTAACTCTGCAGGGTGCCCAAACTTTTGCAGATGCCATTTTTTTGTTTTCTGTAACTTTGAAAGTATAAATGATGGAAATGAAAGCTAACTTTTTTTTACATATTATAAGAATGTCTAATCAGTAATGTGATGCCTTTTGGAGATTTTTTTCATCTTTCCTTGGCTTTGTTTATGCACATTAATACAAATTTTTACCTGGGGTGCTTAAACTTTCAATACACACTGTGTATATATATATATATATATATATATATATATATATATATATATATATATATATATATATATATATATATATATATATATATTTTTTTTTTTTTTTTTTTATTATTACAACCCCCTTTCACAGCAAAGAGCCCAGTGGACTAAAAAAAAAAATAGGCGATCCCCACATTAGATGTGGATGGGAAATCCTTTCTGCTTAGCCATTATATTCTACCAGTGGGGAGCCTTCCACACCAGCAAAATACATTGATGAGTGTTGCTGACTTTAGCAACTTACCAACCAGCCTGCGACCAACCAAATTTACCTAACAATATGCATTAAATACAGGGGTTTAGTTGCACACATTTGCAATTACATGCATAAGCTGCAGGGCCCAGCAAGGCACCCTGTATACTGCAGACCCTACCTCTAACTTTTAAGAGTCTCCACAGTGGGAGCACATGTAGCGCATGTATTCTGATGGACAGATGAAGGGCAGGTGACTGGACGGACCCCACCTCTTCTTAAAAAGGCACAGGAACTCACTGAACACCCAGCACATTGCACTAAAGCAGAAAAGATGTCAGTGCATTGCCCGACCAATATGTCAATGCATTTTTTTTTTCTTTTTTGTATTGACATATTGGTCGGGCAATGCACTGACACCTTTGCTGCCACAGTGCAATGCGCTGGGTGCTCTGTGTGTTCCTGCTCCTCCCGTCACCTGCCCTTCATCTATCCATCAGAATACATGTGCTACATGTGCTCCCACTGTGGAGACTTAGAGGTAGGGTCTGCAGGATACAGGGTGCATTGCCGGGGCCTGCAGCTTACGCATGAAACTGCAAATGTGTGAAACTAAACCCCGGTTAACATATACCGTTAAAGCGGTTGTATACCCGCAATATTTTTTTTTACACCTGAAAGGCAAACTAGCTCATTATCAAATACTTACCTTGGAACAAGGTGTAGAGAACTTACCTGGTCCACGCCGAGCAAGATGTCATCTTGCCTCGGCGTGTCTTCCGGGTATCGCCGCTCCAGCGCTGTGATTGCCTGGAGCGGCGCTGTTGTCACATCCGCGCGGGAGACTTCATTCCGGCAAGGTCCGGCAGCTGCCGTTCAGGAGATATTCTTTATTCCTACAGGTAAGCCTTATTATAGGCTTACCTGTAGGTAAAAGTGGTAGTAAAGACTTTACTACCACTTTGACAGGTCAATTCAGTTGGTCACAGGCTGGTTGGAAAGTTGTTTTTAGGATAGTGATGCTTTAAAGTTAGAAAGAGGACACTTTTGGTTAAAGTCTTTGTCAAGACGTAAATTTCTGTCTAGATTTGGATAACGCAATTAAGGATTTGAAACCCTGTCAGGATATTTGGCTACTATGTGAAATACCACAGGGGCAACTTCTAACTTGCAAGGCATAGGTACAGAGACTTCATGCAATACTCTTACAAAACATAAGCCTGTAACTATTTATACACTATAAAACAAAATGTTTAACCGTGTGTGGCAGAAAAACATGAATTAAATATTTTCTATTCTTACCACACCTACAATAGTATCACCTATTGATCTAAAGCAGGGCTCTCCAAACTACGGCCCTCCAGTTGTTCTGGAACTACAATTCCCACCATGCTTAGTCATGTCTGTGGATGTCCGTTTTTTAATGCCGCATGGGATGTGTAGTTTGCAACAGCTGGAGGGCTGTAGTTTGGAGATCCCTGATCTAAAGCCTTAAAAAAAAAAATTGATTTAAACTAAGGCTAACCTCTAAATGTAAACCTTATGCAGGCCATACACTTTTGTTCAACCAGTGGGCTAAATGAAAAACAAATAGGCGATCCCCACAGATGTGGATGGGAATTTTTTTCTGCTTAGCCATTATATTTTACCAGTGGGGAGCCTTCCACACCAGCAAGATACATTGATGAGTGTTGCTGGCTATAGCCAGAGGCACTGATCGTTTGGGAAAAACCCAAGGGCTGGTTGCACAAAAGTCGACCCATAGATTGACTTGTGTACAAAAAGCATGCCCCATACATTGATTGAAATTCAGCTTGTTCCTGCTGAACTGGTCTGCATAAACCTACATTTTGAAGAAATGTATACTATCTGGATATTAATGTCCATAAAAACAGCAAAGATGTGGCCTCTGACCGAATCTTTAGCATCTGATACTTCTGGGTGCGTCAGCTGTCTATGTCCTTTGTCACAAGCTGTGGTCCACTAACTTCAAAATCACAGGTGATGATCCACTTTTGCAGCGCCCCCGTTTTATAAATCCGCGTCAGGATCATTTTAAAAACAATTTTAAACCAAGCATTCACATTCCAGCTATCACATTAAAGCGTAGCTCCAAAGATTTTTTTTTTTTTTTTAATGCTGCAAAAAAAAAAAAAAAAAAAAAGTAATTATTTTATATATATATATATATATATATATATATATATATATATATATATATATATATATATATATATATATATATATATATATATATATATATATATATATATATATATATATATATATATATATATATATATATATATATATATATATATATATTAGTGGAAATTAACTTTTAATTAATCGATACAGGTTTTGGATTGATCAAAATTATTTTGATTTGTACTCACCTCTCCGCTGGCTTCAGGGAGTTCCGTCAGAGATCCGGTGATGTCACGGACACCAGCAGGGATTGCCGTGTCCATCTGAAGGGCTTCTTTGCTGTGCCTTCATATCTGCATGCCGGTGGGACCTTACTATCTGCCACACGCAAGGGCTGTTACACTTCCCTCCATCAACCTGGGATTCTACAACCATCCACTGGGAGTTGTGATAGTTCCCTTCACGGGACATCGACATGCCGACGGACTGATGTTAACTTCTCCTCATCTGTATTCAGCAGTGGCATCGTTGTACACATTTTTATACCAGTATCATACTTGTCTACATGTTTTTATGACTGCTTTTGCTACCGTTTGGTATTACTCGCACCATTTTTACAGTTTACGTAGCTACATCGATTTTATCTCCAGTGCAATATTTATTTGGTTACCTCCTTGAAGACTATATAAGTTTTAATGCTATTCCCATCGAGCGCTGCCTTAGTGTGTTTTTTTTATCCTGCTATCCATTTTTCCAGTGATTGGAAGCTGCACTGGGAATCAGCCTGCAAGGAGATCAGCTAAAAGTAGTTGGATCTGTATGTGCGTTATAATTAATCGAAATTAGTAGATTAATCGAACACAAACATTTTGATCAGCAACAGCCCTTTATATATATTATACACATACATACACATACCTGAAGTGCCTGTTGCTAGGCAGATCGTCCTAATCTGCCACTTCCTGATCTGCGGTCTGTCTTCTGTTCCTCGGCTGCCTCCTATGGAATGGTGGAGCGGTGTCTTCTGGGACCTTGCGTGTGTCCCAGGAGACATGATCCATTCATGACGCGGATGCGCAGTAGGGAATCAGGCGGTGAACCCGCAAGGCTTCACTTCCTGATTGCCTCACCGAGGATGGCGGCTGGGCAGCCTAGACCCGAGGGATTGCTTGGCTTCGGCATCGAGGGAACCCTGGATAGGCAAGTCTCCTTATTAAAAGTCATCAGATACAGTGTTAGTAGTTGCTGACTTAATATTTTTTTTTAACTGGACCACCGCTTTAACAGCAGACAAGAAAGCCAGCACTTGTGATTTGGGGTTCTGTCCCCTAGATCTTGTCAAATATCTACATACTAGAAGAATTCTAGGTGTGGGAAGAAATTATAATAGTTCTTTAACCGCTACGAACTATTGACATTCCCACTAAACTGATTGCAGAAATACCAAGAACCTTGGACTCCCACTTAGAGGCAAACAAGAAAAATCAGCAACGTCTAATTAATGATAAAACACAGTTGCGCTGATGACAGATTTATGGCCCTGCTAGAGAAAATACATTAAGATAACAAAGTGTTAATAAAATTAGCAGTTAAATGATGATAATCTACACACAATCATTGACTGTCTCTACTGTACTACAGTCTTCTGTACAATGCAGTAGGCATGAGTTTAAACATTTAAAACAAAAAAACAAGCTTTTTAATTAAGCCACCTCCTAGATATTTATGTACTGAGTAGGAGATTATTTTTATACGATATAGATAACTTGCTCATAATTCTTTAAACAAGTTCATTTTTCATCCTGACATGAATTTGGCCAAGAACACGTTGCTATTTTTGTAATCTAAGTATTAATCAAAACTAATGGTAGTTTTTCCCTAATGGAGGACAATTGCATGTAATTAACTATGATCAGCTTACCATGGGGAATTGATAAAATAATACCTTAATCAAGTAAGGAGACCTACAATACATACTGTAGAAGTAAAAAAGACAAAGTATAATTGAACATATGTAGGATTAATTAAAAATATACCTTGGACACAAAAGTAAAATTAAAAGGTCATTACCAAGGTGAAACCCTCATAAGCTCATAATTGGCGTCCATAGAATTTGTTATGCTAGGTCATGTTCATTGCGACTTAAAATGTGTTCAAATCAATGGAATACATAATATGTTCTCAGACCCCAATTAAAAGGCCAAATGTAATTGTCCAAGTCAGCTAGGCAGTTCAACATTGTCACACACACACACACACACACATATATATATATATATATATATATATATATACACACACACACATATACATACATACATACATACATACATATATATATATATAGGGGATAGATTTATAGCATTTAAAATTTTTATATATTTTACTAGTAATGGCTGCAAGACGATTTTTATCGTGACTGCGATATTGATTCACATTCCTGCTCAGTTACTGGGCAATCGCGGGTGTCCGGTGGACATTGCGGTCGTCGGGCACGCGCATCAGGTTCCCAGTGATGTGGCGCGTGCGCGCCCCCTAGTGGCTCAGGAAGGCGAGGACATCATATGACGTCCTCCCAGAATGAGAAGCTTATCGTCCCGCCGTCACTTGATGGCGGGTGGTAGCCTAGCGGTTAAGGGAGACCATTGGTTACCAGTTATAAGTGCACTGTATAGGCACATTATTTTGTAGCTCAATATTTGTGCGAGTATACAGTAAATGGATGTTTTTTTTACTTCTTGTAAGGCTCCCAATATGCAGTCACTGCTTTCCATGTTAGATTCAGCATATACAGTGGGAATTTTTTTGTTATCTCCTGCAGATTTTGTAAGTTTGCTGCCCACTTACAAAGAAATGAATGGTCTACAATTTATCGTCAGTTATTTTTTAAATGATAGACAGAACTCCCCCCCCCAAAAAAAAAAAAAAATATACAAATGTCAAATTGAGTTGCAGTTCAGTGAGTAAAAGTATTTCATCCCCTACCAGCCAATAATAACTATGGCCTCTACAGACTGGCTACAGTATATGCTCATGTGGTACACAGATTAGTTCTGTCAAAGTACTGGTTCACACAAGAGCAAGTTCAAAGTTGCCCAACTCTGAAGCTGCGCCCGTACAGCACGGCTTGCAAAAAAAAAAAAAAAAAAGAAGGTTCAATTGTACAGAATGAAGCGCAATTTTTCAGGCGGCCAAGTTGCCCGACAGGTCACCCCTAACGTCAACTTATGTGTAAAAAAAACACCTGCATACAAAATTTCTCTTCCATTCAAACCGAACCATCATGGGCAAGACCAAAGAGCTGTCAAATGACAACACCTTCCAAGATGTGTGCAAACCTGGTAACAACAAGAAACGTCTTCAGTGCTTGGCGGAGAAACCCTTGCTAGCAAGCACAAAGTCATGTCTTGCTTGGGGATATATTTATGATTAGACACAGCGGGAGCCAATCAGCAGGTCAAACGCACACAATGTCCCCAATTGTTCCCGACAGAGGTGGTAAACAAGGCAGAGTGTTGTTCTGTGACAAAGGCTAAGGGAAGCAAAGGATCCTGGCGCAGCAGGGATACCTACCTACTATGCAGCCCCATCTTGTGTACAGAAAACATTGGTATTGACATATTAAATCTCCTTTATAGATGGTTATAATTAAAAATAGATCTTAAAAATGTTTTTTCCTATTTTGTTCTGGATCAGCATTAAAAGCATTGAAACCAAGATATCGGCATGGTTATTGGAAAACTGACAATGGAGAGGTCAGCAATGGCATATACAATTTTTCTAAAAACGGTATACATTATCGCAGGTGGAAAGTGCGTATCTGTTTAACTGATGTAAAGTGTCTAATCACACCAGGAGTTGGCCGTCGGCAGCACGCCGCAAACCCGGAAGTGAAGACATACAGGTACACGATTCTGCCTGTAGAAGCCACTGCTCCACAGTACATGTAAGTGGGGTGGTCAGAAAGCAGTTAATGTTAATTTGAGAAAAGTATAAATTAAAAAAAAAAGTTTACAATATGACTTAAAGAAACTGAGTGAGATTTAAGAGAAGTTAATACGCTTCCGGAGTGTGCTTGTCAATGTTTTAAATGCAGGTAGCTAAGAATTGTCAGACCTCCACAAGTTTGCTCCAAGAGCGATCATGAGAAACTAACAGGGTTATTCATTACAAATGGTAGTAGCTAGAGTGACAGATAATAGGGTCAAATTGACCTTTAGTTTACAGTCAATCAACCACTTCGTAAAGCAACATTTAATTTCCAGCAATGAAAACTAATTTTGATGTCCAGTGTATAAAACAGCCATTTGTTTTCTTATTTGCTCGTTAGAGGTTTTTAAGCATCTTGCTTAGTACCCGAATGCCTAGGGTACACAAAACTAAGGTATTTTTCAACACCTCATGTACCAAATACCAAAGCCACACATTGCTGTGGGAAATTATTGCACTTTAGAGTTTTACACCAAGTTAGCCATTGATGACAGCTTCCCATAGTTGTCACACAGGACTGCATCAGAGATCCCCAATTTGATTAAGAACCTATTTATTGACTTGTATACACCCTGCATTGTTTCTTGTTCTAGATTAAAAAAAAAAAAAAAAAAAAGAGTGGTGAGAGAACTAGAACACCTGCCACCTGAGTAACATGAAAGAGGATTCAAAATACAGAGTCGATATTAAAAGCAATGATGAACCAAAAGGAACTATATTGCCATTTCCCTCACTTTGGGATGATTTCCTCTCACTTCGTTTCTACAGGACAAAAAAAAAAAAAAGAATCAAACCCAACAATGATTTTTATCTGGATCTGAACCCAAGTTCTCTGAAATAGCAGTGAACTTCATGGTATGTGAACATACCTTGGCAGCACTTACAGACACATAGCTGAATATTTGCAGTATGGGATCCAAGGCACTGCTGCCTTCTATTTGGTAATGTCACTACTGCTGATTCTTGGAGAGTAATCTACATTGAATGCATCTCTCCGGTTATGATTTTACTCATCCTGGAAATCTGCTTTGTAAAAGCTCTTGCTGCTTCTGAAACATTCCTCAGCTCGTTATTAAATCACCATTCATCAGGTGATCACTCTGAAAAAAGACCTCTACCAAGATGGCCACATCCACACAAAGGCCCAGCATATGAGGCACTTATGGAGAAAATACCAGCTGCAGAGAGATTACAGGCACTACTATTGACTAGTCTTTTGCCCTATGCCTGTGTATGTTTTGGCTTTATGTACTTTTGCAAAAAAAAAGTCACCATTTCTAGACAAACTAGATGGGGAGGTGGAGAAAACAGAAACAAGCAAAAAAGAGGAAAAAGAAAAAAACACCACCATTCGTTGCTTTTTTGGTATGAGAGGGCTGTACAGGTCTTCAAGAATTGTGAGCATGGCCGGTATATTTTAGGTGATGCGACAGAGCTGGTGTTTTTGGGGACAGGACTGAGCAGGTTGGGAAGAATTTGTGGGGAAGTAGCTGTAAGAAGTCTGGAATCCTTTAGGAAATGTTTAAAATGTGGGCATCAAGAAAAAAAAAACACCTCCGAGTACAGTAAAACCTGGGATTGCAAGAATTTGCTCCGGAAACATGCTTGCAATTTGAATTTCCCTATAGGAAATAAAGGAAACTCAGATGATTTGTTCCACAACCATTTATATGTCTTTCAGTTTATAGTCTATATAAAGAGATTAAAGCAATGTGATGGGACATTTTATGGTTACACAACCCATCTACAAAATGGCAGCCTCCACAAGGATTAGAAGCAAAATCCAGCAGGAGCTACAAAGTATAAAAGAGAAGACGCACTTCCAAGTGTAGCAATATGGCTACATTTAATGAAGGTACAACATTTAGCAACTCACATGGTTGACGATTAAAAGAGGCACACCCAAGTATGCAGGCATCCGGCATAAAGCTGTCCACATAGACCATCCTCCGCACCACTGTCTCTCACAGTCATCAGTCTGCAATCATAACCGGGAAGACTACCCTGCAGTAGAGCGTTCTGAAAGTGAGGCTTGAAGTGCAGCATGGAAGAGATGACGTTGATGGCAGTGGAGGACAGTCTATGTGAACAGCTTTATCCCGGATGGCTGCATACTTAGATGTGCCACTTAAATTATCAACCATGTGAGTTGCTAAATGTTGTACCTTCATTGAATGTAACCATATTGCTACACTTAGAGGCGTCTCGCTTCTCTTTTATACTCCGTTGTGACTTGATACTACTTGTATATCAAGTCAAAATGTATTTAAAAATGTTAATAGTCTTGCAAAACACTCTCAAACCAAGGTTTTACTGTATTTTAAAATACATTTTTAAAATTCCCTGAGTCAACAGCCACAAGAGAAAGCTGCACAGGTGGCTGAGAATCTGGTGTAAGAGGGGGTTTGGGTTCCTGGATAAGGACACTGGCTTGTTTGGCTACTGGTTTTATTGTAGTGATGGACTGCATCTAAAGTGGGGAAGGTGCAGCTCTGCTGGGGTAACTAATGGTTAAAGGTTGGAGGAGCTTTTAAAATAGGAGAGCAAGGTCCACTGGAAAAAGTTAAGGGGGGGGTATGGAAAAAAAATGATATGCAATAAAGAGCAAGGGCCATTGTGGGAAAGGGATATAGGGATGGGTGGCACAGAGGAGGAATTGGGGCTCAAACTGCACAGCAGAGAAATTGCATCACATAGTCCAATATAAAGTGCTGCAAATTACGTAAAAATGACAAAACTAGCAATTAAACACGAAAAAAAAGGGGGGTATGTTCAAGAATGCAAAAAAAATGATAAAACAAAATTAAAAGGGCTAGAACGCTCGTCATTTGAGAACCCCCTTAACTCCATGGAAGTATTGTAAACTTGGTTGGTTGGACAGTTCACATGACTGGGTGGCCAATATGCAGGGATACATTTGATTTCAGAATGAATGGTAGATTGATAGAAGAGCTAGAGGGGTATGCATGTAGTATAGAGTGAAGAGTGATCATGAAATGGTAAACTGGTTTCTCGCAACAACTATGCTATACTTACAGAAAGACAATTTCTAGGGAACAGCCTGGGCATTTCTGAATTACAACTATCGCAACAGGAAATATAAGGGAGCAACTTAAACAAACGTAGTTCGTAAAACAAACTCGCTAAAGATTCAAATAAATCAATAGTAAAAAAAATAGAGGGTAGGGATGGAACACTGACACCTTAAAAATTAACATAAGAAATAGCTCTTCCGGTTTTAGAGAAAATGATTGTCATAACCAGAATTGCTAATGTACAGAATGTACACTGGTTGACTGAAAACCAAGCTCAAAACAGACAGGAAAAAGTTAAATGTGAATAATTAGAACCAGGTGGCTTTCGCCCAAAAGTCTTCAGGTAGTTTAGCTCTGTTACAGCAAGCCCATTAATTGGCAAAACAAGTTGAGACTACAGGAAACTACAGATCAGCCTAACATGAATAGTATGCTAAATATTTGAGGGAATGGCAAGGGACTCCAAAAAAATGTCAGTAGATGTATCAGAAGTACCAACCAACAGGGATTTATGAAAGACCGTTTGTTAAGATCAATCTCTTTACTCTAAGGAAGCAGGGAGGAATTTGGATGGCAAAAGACAAGTGGATGCAGTGAAGATTTTGCTAAAGCATTCAGTACTGTACCACAAAACGTTTAATCTACAAAATACGGTCTAGTGGTTTTGAGGAAACTATATACATGGAAAGGAAATTGGTTGCGAGAATTCAGTGTTTGCCAGGGATACCAAATTATGAATGGAAATAAATACATATATTGGCACAGGATTTAGCAAAAGTATAGGAAGACTGACAAAATAGCACATTGCCATATAGGCAATGCCAAAATACTAGCTGAAGCCATCAGAGCTGACAGAATACGGTTATGCCTTAAAAAGGGCATATATTAAGGGATAAATCAGCAATTATACCCATTTAAAAAACACTTGTTTGGGCTTATGAATATGCAGTTACGTTTTGGTCACCGATCCTCATGAAGGATGTCCTTGAGCTAGAAAGAGCGAAGAGAAACAAACTAAGGGGGCTGGAGAATTTCAACTATGGCTATAAAGATTACATTTGGTCACTTGGAGGATATGACCATAAAGTAAAAAATTAACAAATGTTACAGTAACAAATCGTTCCATGTAAGGTTCCTGAAGATGTGTGGCCACAATTTGGAAATGACAGAAAGGAGATTTAATCTTAGATTGTGGAAGGGGTTCTCTACTGTTCGAGCAGTGAAAATTGAGAATTATTTTCCCCAGGTGGTGTTGTGGTATTGGCTGAAAATGTTTATACATTTAAACATCTTCCTCAGGAAAAATAATATACAGGACTACAGAAATTCTTAAAAGCTCAACCATGTTTATCTTTTAACATTGAGATAGGGGGGGCGCGAGATGAACCAGGTCCATTTTATCTATTACAATATAGTTGATGTATTTTCAAGGGCAAGTATGTACTTAACTTGCGCTTACTGGTAGATGATACACACACTTCATATCTCCATTCAGAATTCCAGAGCTATAGCGACTTTGAATTTCCACATGAATAGCCAAAAGTCAGCATCTCCTTTCCCGCTACACTCACCTGAAACCTTCCGTTCAAATGGATTCCCCACACCATTTAATATGCAGGTATTCATCTTCCCAGACATGTGCGCTCAACTTTCCCTCTTTTTTTATAATCAGACAGGATTTTACAGGCATGGTTCCAGGGTACCATTTCATGGATTGGTAGATGCAATGTTTTAAAACAGAATATTCTACCTGTGTAAAAACCTCCAATATACATACCACAGTTACTTACAATAACAAAATTATATATTGTCAGATTTGTGTAGGTTAATAAACCTAGCAGAGGGGAGAACACCATTCTTTGCAGACCTTAAAAAAAAGGTAAGGGTGGGCTGGCCAGGCCCTTCGCGACAACTTTACTGTATGGCTTTGCATCTCGCATGGAGAGTAGACTAGTATAGACCTGATCGGATCAAACTTTGGACAAACTGACAAGCATCTCACCATATCCCGCTCTGCTACTCTCAATCATAAACCCCGAGTTCCCACCCAGACTTTGACCAAGCATATATTAAAACTGATACATTTATTCAGTGTGAGAATTACATTCTCATCCTGGCCATCACCCACTGACATGTCCCTGAACTGTGTGGCCACTACTGGACAATGACAGTGGAAACAACCACAACTCCTGGTCTCCTACCGAAAGCTGTGACCTTGGTCTGCCCCATAGCAAAAATCTACATAAAAATGAATTGCAACAATTTAAAGATCTCAAACTCATGTTTGATTTACAATGGAAAAACATAATGTTTAAACTGAGAAAAATGTACCTTTAAGGAAAAAAAGGTAATTTTGAAATTGATGGCAGTAACAGACGAGGCAACAAAAAGGCAAAGTGCTGGCAAAGTGTTACTAACAAGGAGGAGCTGGAAGAACATTTTGCAACTAATATGGTTAATTGGCAACAGGTAAGTAACCTGATTAATGATGAAATGCAATGATATGCAAATTACACAAACCTAGAATTCACCCATAAAATGCAAGACCTTCCCTGAAAGACATCTGGATGAGAGCATGTGCTGCTTTAAAACCTGAACATATCTTTCATCACTGATGGTGCCTTTCCAGATGTGCAGCTCATTCCATACACACTGATGCACCCCACCAAACAATCAGATGCATGCTTTTGAATCTCTCTCAGAATGTGGCATCTATAGTTGCCCAAAAATGTCAAAATTTCAATTTGTCTGATTAGTCTAGTTTTTCACTTTTCAACAGACCTTTTTAAATGAGCGTTGGTGCAGATGAGACCGTTTCTGGATCATTATTGGATGGCACGGCAAACTGGTGTCTATCTCAAAATCATGCCTCCCTATTTGAGGGCCCAAAGATCATGGGCATCCGATACTGCATTTTGGCCCTTGCACACAAATTGTTTTGATCTATAGATGAATTTAAAGTCTTTGCAATTTTACATAAAGGAATATTTAATATTTAATTTTTGGATGCAGCTTTTTTCAGATTGGTGAACCTTTGCCCAGCTTTACTTCTGGGACACTCTTGACTTTCTAAAAATGCTCTGTATGTAGATTTTACACATAATTCCAACTTATTAGGAATTGAACACTACTAAGGTGTCCATATGTGAACTTTAGCAGGAGATTTCTGAGCAGCTTAGTGGAGTTTTGGAACTTTGGCATCAAGTAAGGCAAGAATGTACTGTCCTTTTACAGGTATAGGTTGCTTGAAAGTATTTTGACAAATGACCGCGTTACTTTAAAATAAAAAAAAAAACTTAACACAATGTGTAATTAAAATGCATTTAAACTATAAAAAGTCAAAATTTTCTCTTTTGGTCTGTATAAATGATGCCATTGAAAAATATTGTGTTAGATTGGTTTGAGAAGGTAAAAATTAATTGAGACATCTTGTAGACCTGTGCTCACCGTCAGCAATATTCCCAGCCATCTGAGTATAGAGCCTCCCCCAAGGTCAAGGAGATAAGTTAGTAGGGGAAGAATAGGGGGGGGGGGGAAGTTATAGTCCTTCCTAGAATGACAATTCTGTTACTCTATAGACACAATAGAAGGGTGACCACTTTCAATGTAGGACAGGGAGCCGGTTGCTTGCCAGATTACCAGGTGACAACGTAAACGTCTAAAGAAAACACTGAAAGACTGGTAGGCTACACTATACATCATTTTTGTCCCTGGTTTTACACGTCAAAAGTTACTTTACAATAATGAAACAAATTTTTTCTGAACATTTCTATGCATCTTTAAATACACCTTTCTGGCATACTGAAATGGCTGTCACTTGGATGACCTCTTGTTTTAAAAGGTCAATGAAACCAGGCACCTTTACTTCACCCACAGTATAATATATTTTTTGTTGAAGTCTTAAAACTGGGTTTTGTACACAGTGTTCATATTGAAAAAACAGCTGTTTGCTGACAGACTGTTAGATGGAAGCAAAATCTGAGTGAAGTGGTTAACCCCACATCCCTCGGCTTCTGATAAAGTGCTTTGATAAGCAGACTAGAATAGTGCAAACACTGTGGAAAGCCAGGGCTCTCCCGCTTATGAATTAATGTTTTGTTTAGCTGAAGCTATATGAACCCTTCACACAACTTTCCCCTTTTTGGGGAGTCTGCAAGATTTTTTTTTTCACTAAGCACAGTAATATCCTCTGTAGAAGGTAAACAAACATTGTAAAAGAACTGTGACCTTTACTGAAGCTATGTGTAGTGATGTTTGCTGCACTAGTTGAAAAACTCATCCACAACGTGGCATCAATTACTCAGAGAACATTCAAAGTTTATCACGTAGGTGACGTGATGTAAAAGGTGAGCAAATTCCAAGCCTAAAATAGGTGATGGCACAAAAAGGAAAAAAAAAGTCAAATTTAGTAGAAATTTCTTCCTGTACAATGGCCTTTTATAAATGAAGTCTAAAAGGGTCCTTCATTTGCTTTTTTACCTCAACAACCCCTTTAATACATTTGCTGTAGGAGATACTTTAGTGATGAAACTCCGTGATTAACCAGTTAGCAACCGCCCTATAGACAAAATACGTCTACAAGGCGGTTGCTTAACTCTAGGAGGGCGTCAATGTACGTCCTCCTAGAATAGCGCTCCCGCGCGCCCTATGGGGCGCGCACACGGGAGTCTCCGTGATCGCCGGGTCCTCCGGACCCGACTGATCACGGATCACGGTAAATCGCCGCTGATAGCGGCGGTTTACCACGTGATCGCTCCGTCCAATGACGGAGCGATCACTAGTAAACAAACCGGCGTCATGTGATGACGCCGGTTCCTCCCTCTCCTCTCTGTACCGAACGGTACAGTGTGAGAGGAGAGGGGAGAGAGCGGAAGCAGCAGCAGCTGCTGCTGCGGGCTGGATCTGTGACACATGCAGTCACAGATCCCTCCCTCCGCAATATTGCCCCCACACTCTGCAATATTGCCCCCACACTCTGCAATATTGCCCCCACACTCTGCAATATTGCCCCCACACTCTGCAATATTGCCCCCACACTCTGCAATATTGCCCCCACACTCTGCAATATTGCCCCCACACTCTGCAATATTGCCCCCACACTCTGCAATATTGCCCCCACACTCTGCAATATTGCCCCCACACTCTGCAATATTGCCCCCACACTCTGCAATATTGCCCCCACACTCTGCAATATTGCCCCCACACTCTGCAATATTGCCCCCACACTCTGCAATATTGCCCCCACACAATATTGCCCCGCAATGCCCTGCAATACCCCACAATACCCAATACCCCACAACGTCGTCTATGGGGATTTTTAAGTAGCAAAGTTTGGCGCCATTCCACGAGCGTGTGCAATTTTGAAGGGTGACATGTTGGGTATCTATTTACTCGGCGTAACTTCATCTTTCACATTTATGCAAAAGAATGAAGAAAAAATACTAAATTTGCCAAATTTTATAACAGAAACAAAGAAAAATTATTATTTTTTTTTACAGAATTTTCAGTCTTTTTTCTCTTATAGCGCAAAAAATAAAAAACCCAACGGTGATTAAATACCACAAAAAGAAAGCTCTATTTGTGTGAAAAAAAGGACGAAAATTTCATTTGGGTACAGTGTTATATGACTGAGTAATTGTCATTCAAATTGTGAGAGCACCGAAAGCTGAAAATTGGTCTGGTTATTAAGGGGGTTTACGTGCCCAGTGGTCAAGTGGTTTAAAAAAAAAAAATGAATCTAGTTACCTATACAACAATTTCATATATTTCTGGAAATAAGTGCTCATATTAAACCTGCATTTACATCTGGTGATTTTGAGGCATTTGATGTGCATCAAGATTCAGGAGTTTGTTGTGCTGTGCAACAGTGAGAGAGTGCAGTTCTATAGGAGGAGAGAAACTGTTCAGGCTAAAAACATGCACAGAAATGCATGGGAAAAAAACAAACAAAAATCAGGTTTACAGGCACCCCCATTGAGGAAAATATAAGGCCAAAAAAAAAAACTGAATACCCCAAAAATGCCACATGTATTTTTTTGAGCAAAGTGACTGCATATACAAGTGCGAACAGGAACAATTAGAAAAAATGGGATTCTGTATAGTCCGGCATTAGGCATAGAAAAACACTCAATGGGCCAACAAATGAAGGGGTCAGGCTGCAGCGCATTACTAGCACTGGGGGTTTACCAATAATGTAAGCAGATAGTAATTACATCATTGTCCAGTAAGCAAGCAGGTGGTAGGCATGACCAAGCTGTACTGCATAAAGTGAACTGAAGGTCAAGAATTACTTATGCCTGCCACCGTGATTTTTTTGGTTGCAGTCAGGAAAAGGTCTTAAATCCCCCATCACAGTGTTAATGGTTTGAATTCCTCCTGTGGAGCCATTGTGTTCTCCCGGCAGGAAAACCGCAGCCTAGCTAGCAAGTTCATGTAATATCTGACAGGCTGGTTGTACCCAAGTTGATAGATCAACTTGGGCACATTTAGACTGCCCATATATGGTTTAAATCTTCAGGTATTCCTGTTCAACTGGTCGGCTTAAGTCTGCAAGTTTCTTTTGTAAAGGCCTCCAAAAAAAAAAGTTAATTACTTGCTTAACTCCGATATCAAATCCCTCAGTCTTCTCATTTCTGTTGGCTGTATAGTTTGGATTCTGTGTGAGGCAGATGGTTTGGCTGGTTCTGGCAGAGGCAGTCAGGACCTTTGCCTCACATGGATCTACACCTTCACTGCAGCCGACAAAGTGGGGCATTGGCCACATGGATTCAGGACACCTCAACTCTAAGAAATAAGCCAATACCTGGGGGTTGTCAAGTGTATTTTTAAAAAGGCAGCTGCAACCTGAACTAGTGGGTTTAGAGGCCACGTTATCTGCAGTGGGGGGGAAATTAAGTTACTAACCAAGCGCCTAGAAAGTGCTAAATGTTCGATGCCAGCAATGACCAACACCTATATCCAAAGGTTTAGTTAACAGGCTAACACCAAACATTTATTGGTGGCTCAAAAGTAGACAAGGCATGACTGGTGGCCCCTTCCTAAAATTAAATCTATACCATATACTGTATATAAAATGATATACAGACAATTGACCTTCATTAAGTTATGCCACAAACTATGCAACCGAAAATAAAGTTTTTATATAAAGAGAAGGTATAGGATAAAAAAAATAATCCCATCTAAACCTCATGATTCAGACACGATTGGGTCCATTTATAATTTTTCATACAGGATTAGATTTTTTTTCCAATTTGATGCAATTGAAAGAATGTGTGATTTTATGTGAAAATATTTATAGATTCCCAAGTATTGCAATCAAGAGTTAAAAGCTAAATAGAAAAGCTGCAGCAACAAAAAATTAGGGCGCTACAGTGTAATCATAAGTCTTAGGTGGTCACCTACTGAGAACCTTATTTTTGGGGGAAATTTTGGTTTGTAAATGGATAGATTGTTATCAGCACCTCTCATAATGCACAGAATTATAACATGACCTAAAGATGCACACAAGGGTATATTGATAAGGCAAAGTAAATTAGTAAGGCAAGTCTGAGACGGTAAAGTGGGGGATTGTAAAACCTTAAACAAAAACCTGCATTTTTTAACAATTTACATAAACGTGGAAAAAGAACGACAAGCATTCTATAAAGTCAGAGGCTTAAATGCATTTAGTCAGCCACGCGTCATGCTTAGTGCTACCCAGCCTAACTAATCAGCAGTTGTACAAGGCAAGTAACATTTTTTCTCACTGCACTCCCAAATCACACATACGGGATGACAGATAGGCCCAACTATTATATCACTTAAAAAGAATGCAGTCTTAAAATCCTGTGGCAGCGCACAGCCATTTCCTGGTAGATAGGCATACAATTGACAGTCCCAAATACTAAGCCTCTTTTCTTAACTGGTAATAAGATATATATGAGGCCAACATTTTTAATCTTGGATTGCATATTTTATAGTTGTGTAATTATACTGAAGGACAATTCTAAAAACAAACAAAAAACATGGTTTAATTTTGTTTTTGGAGAGGGGGGGGGGGCAATTTGTAGAAAAGCACAATAATGCACTTTAGTGAAAGACTGTAGTCCAACATATTTCTGTTGTCCAACTTAGAGCTCAAAAAAGGGACAAAAACACCCTAAACAGTAATTTAGGTTTTTGGAAGACAATTGTGACTCAAGGACAATGGTGGCAAAATCTTTGTTTTGAGTCCTCAAGTCTTCACACGTGTTGCAGCCATTATATGTGGGCCTCTACTCTGTTGATTACTATATTACAGTAGCACCCCTGCCCAGAGCTGGCTAAATGTAGTATTCTAGCTCTGCTGTAGCCAGCTGGGCTGCCATTTCTTTTAGGTCTGCTCAGTTTCTTTCCTACGATTGGTGGTCAATTGCTCCTGTCTGCTACTGAAAGAATATTCCAGCAAATAGAGTTGGAGGCTTACTCAATGGGGATATACAAGTTTATTGGAACCTGGCCAATCTCTGGGAGTGTCAAAAACCATGAATCAGACTAAGAAGTACAGTTAAATTACACTTGTATAATAAAAATAAAAAGGTAAGTAAGCGTAGTCAAAACATAGCCAGAGTTCAGTAACCAGACCGGGTAGTTGGCCAAGCCAATGTCAGAAAGCCAGCGATAAACGTAGTAGTACAGCAAGCTGGATCTGTAGCCTGAAGGACCGCAAGTCAAGCAAGTCTTCAACAGGAACACAGGAGAAAGTCTCTGATCTTGGCAAAGGCAGAGTAGAAGTGAGCTGGAAGGCTTTAAAAGCGGAGGTTCACCCTAAATATTAACGCTCATTCATAGCAACAGCATACATAGATGTGCAATCCATCGTTTTTTTTTTGTAGTTCAAAGTTTACCTTTCTAATCGTCCTTTCGATGTGTCTTCCGGGTTTCATTCCCCGCGGGAGTGGGCTTATCTTAAAATTTGACACCCCAGTGTGTGCTGGGAGTTCACCGTCATTATCCCCAGGAGACGATCTGTACCATATGTTCCAAATCTCGCGCTCACTCGTCTCGTGACTCAACAAGCGGGTCACGTGACGAGGGCGCGAGATACTGCAGTGAATGCATCATCGCTACACGGAAGTCTGTGCTTGTGGGCTTCACAATGCCCACAAGCAAGATAGAAAAGTCCAGGTTCAGTTTTTATAAGTTCTTTTGAACGAAAAAAGATGGGAGAAGGTGCCAAGTGGCTACCAAGTGAGTGCCAAGTTTGTATCTGTAAGCACATTGAATGCACCCACATACAAAAAAAGAGGAACCGCGGAACCTCCGCTTTAAGTAGGTAGGGCTGACGTGCAGGTCATCAACAGGTGAGTCACTGTGGAGAGAAAGGAGCTGGCAAATGGGCGACAGCTGAGCAGCCAGCTCAGAGAAGTAAGAGCTGAGCAAAGCCCTGACAGGGAGGCTGGCCCAGAAGGTGTGTTTGGGGAAAAGATAAATCGGATTTAAATCAGGCCCCCTACCCAACCAGGAGGAAGCATATGCACATCCCAGAGAAGCTACTGCTACTTGGCCTCAGTGGGTGCCCTGTGCTGAGGACCTAAAATAAATATTTGTTTGGATGCTTGGCTGAAGGTGGGACCTTTCTTCTACAGCTGCAGGTATAGAAGTACTCCTTGAGGGTGATAAGCCAGTAGGTGTAACAGAAGGACTACTCTCGTAAGGTCACAGAATTACTTTGATGTCCCCTCTCAATCAGCATTTTTGAGGCAGCTAGTATAGAGCCCAATACCGCCAAGATAAGATTTTTCAGGAAGTCTACAGAAAAACAGAAAAGTGACGGCAAAAAAAAAAAGGAAGAAGAAGATTGTAGTCCAGAGACCAATTTGTTTTCCCGTTTACACTTTTGTCCAAGTATAGATCTAGGCGTGTCCCAAGCACGTTTAAGGCCATTTACCATTACGCACTACCTCTGCTAGAAGTTTATTGCAAGCATAGACAACCCTTTCAGCAAAATGTCTTCTATAATTTAACTTTCCTCTAGTTTCCATGTTCTTGATTTCATATAGAAAAAAACGCCCTCCTGAACTTTTTCACCCCCTTGATGTATTTAAAGGTTTCAATAATGTTTCCGCTTTCTCTTTCCTCTAAAGATTCTACAGGTTTGATATGTTTTATCCCCCAGTCCTTCCACCATTTTTGTTACCTGTCTGTAGACTTGTTCCAGCTTATCAAATATCTTTCTGTAAGCAAGGTCTCCAGAACTGGAAACCCTATTCTAAATGAGGCGTCAGGTAGGTCCCCCTTAATTTCCAGTGGCTCCTTTGGAGGCCAACGCTACATTATGTAGAATAGGAATGAACAACCTAAACGCCAAAATGTGCTGCAAAAGTGACTATATATATGGTGTGCAACACCCGAGTGTTCTAGCGAATAGATTTTCAAAACATAACCATCACTTAATTACTACTTTAGGCAGACTGCGCCTTTAGGAGCTTTCATGCTCATGTAAGGCCAACTGCTAGATTTTTTAAGTTCCATGAACAAGTAGTGCCATTTAGCATCAACATACACAAAAAACAACTGTTACCCAAATGCTTGCAATATCCTATGTGTATTAGTTGTAGCTGTGTAAACAAATCATATATGCAAATTCTAACAGGAGGAAGGCCTGCTTAAGGGGTTGTAAAGGTACAATTCTTTTCCGAAATAGCTTCCTTTACCTTAGTGCAGTCCTCCTTCACTTATCTCATCCTTCGATTTTGCTTTTAAATGTCCTTATTTCTTCTGAGAAATCCTCACTTCCTGTTCTGTCTCTAACTTCACACAGTAATGCAAGGCTTTCTCCCTGGTGTTGAGTTTCATGCTCGCCCCCTCCCTTGGACTACAGGAGAGTCAGGATGCTCCCTACGTTGCAGATAAAGGAGCCGTGTGTTAGTGGGCATTTTGACTCCCCTGTAGTCCAAGGGAGGGGGCGAGCACGACACTCCACACCAGGGAGAAAGCCTTGCATTACTGTGTGGAGTTACAGAAAGAACAGGAAGTGAGGATTTCTCAGAAGAAATAAGGACATTTAAAAGCAAAATCAAAAGATGAGGCAAGTGGAAAACTGCATTAAGGTAAAGGAAGCCATTTAGGAAAAAAATAAAATGTTTACACCCCCTTTAATTGTGTACAGGATTGTCAGCTTTTTGGTAATACAAGTAAAATTAAGCAACAGTCTTGTGGTTTACAAGTTTACATAGACAGAGTTCCGTAGATTAGGAACTGAAGACATTATTACATAGTTCATTAAAGGTAAATTAATTGCTCAGCTAGAGAAGAATTTTGGACTGATCAAAGTCCTTTCTACAATTTAAACAATTATGCAGCATAATGCACAGATTGTTTATATAGTACAATTACCTTCTTGTATACTAAACTTGTTCAAGACATAAAACTGCTCCTTTTTCCCCTTCCAAATGTTCTGATAAAAAAAATGGACTAAAATACACACAAAAAAAAATGGCAGGGATAGGTTTCAATAAGTTCATAAAAACACTAAAATTAATATACAGCTTCTTTCATAGAATACTAAAAGGCTCTATTTAAAATAAATATAAAACATGTTATACTTACCTGCTCTGTGCGCAACAGTTTTGCACAAAGCAGCCCCTCTCTGGTTCCCGCCAGAGTTCATGGCTTCTTCCTCCCATCAAGTGACCCCGTAGCAAGCCGCCCTACATAGCAAATCTAGCCTTGCATAATACCCTACTCCCAGCATTTCCTTTTATTTTGTAGCAAGCAATATAGGTGTGAACAAAGACAGAATCCTGTGACGTAAGAAACAAAAAAAACAAAAACAAAAAAAAACACTTTCTGTAGAGGCAAGACAAAAATCCCATTTTCTTTATCATATAAAACATGGGATGCAGGAATGAATATTGAGACCAATTGAACTTACAAAAGCAATCCCATGGGCAACACAGCTGCCAACAAGCCCAACTAGCAATAAAAAGAAAAAAAAAATGAATTTACAGGGACTGACTGATGGACTTGCGACCAAAGTCCGAAGACCAGGCTACAGCCTTGCAGATCTGAGAAACCAATGCCTTTAGTGCCCATTCACACCTAGGCGTATATACGCCTGAAGCGTGACGCCGCAGCAGCCCCTGATACGCTGGAGGGGTGATTTTACATTGTCGGCTATGGAGATGGTTCACATCTCCACGCCGAACGCCTGAAGCTCACAACAAGTCCCGGACCCTTTTTTTCGGGCGGCTTCGGAGTTCGGCCATAGCCGACAATGTAGATCACCCCTACTGTGTATGTAATCGAGGCGTATTTTACCGTGTATTGACGTGGCAAATCGCGGGACAAAACGCCGCAATTTGACGTGGCAATTCGCCGTAAAATACGCCGCGTTGTAGTGTGAATGCAGCCTTATGCTGAAATGCCCACAAATCACTAACACTTCTGGTAGCATGAACCTTGGAGGAATCTTTAGGGCCTTAAACCTGAGAAATTAGTTGACAAATCCACCAAACAATGGTGTGTCACGAAGCAGCCCGTCCTTTTTGTGAGCCTTCCAGCAAGATAAACAGGAATCAAATCAGATTTAAATCAGTGTGGCACAGAGGTAGACTTCGCACCCTAACTACATCCTGGCAGTGAATGAATATTTTTAGGATGATTAAGAGCAGGACAAAGTGATGGCAATACAACGTTCCAGTCAAAGTGGCATTCTATGCAAAAAAAAAATAATCTTCTGGATGCAGCTCCTACACCCTAAGCTCCCCATTATACTTAACTGTGCCCCATCTCGATCCAGCAATGAACATGAGAGCAGTGGCTCTCCCCCCCCCCTCAATCACTCCAGCCAATCGCAGCCAGTGAGGAGAGCGCAGGGGCAAGGCCGAGCCACACTCTGGTTACAGTTATCCAATGGATGGTTTATCCTACTGTGAATCTGCAGTTTAAGAGTAACAATTGACAATTTTAGTTTTGATAAACACCTTATTTATTCATGGAGCTCTCAGACAAGGTCACCGAAGCACCATTTTTTTTGCAGCCCAAACTTATTGCCGTTTCATCAGATGGTTAAAAAGCTCTTTAGTATGTTAAGCTTATGTGAACTTTATTGCACCTGGGAGGCCTATTCACAACTCCTTATAAGCATTCTGAAGGCCACGGATTGTGCCACAGCTTATCGGATTGGAGGCCACTGCTTGTCCCAGAGCCTATGCAGGGTTTTCTCAATAAAAATTAATACGTTTTAAAAAAGGCTTTTGCAATTTGTTTTTTTTTATTTAGTAAAAAGGTGATCTTTCTAATTTGATAAAATAATAAGGCTACAATATTAGACATTAGATATTTTACAATTACATCTTCTAAAACATCCCTCATCTCATTGTATTGTCTTTTCAATAAAATAATCAGATAGATTTCGTGCAATTGAAAAGTACAAAGTAGTCAAACAAATTTATCCATGTTCATTTAAAATTCTTATGCTTCAAGGCCCAGTTTAAAAATGTACTTTTTAAACAACTGTTCAGTTAATTCTCCAACTTAAGCTGGGTTTCTTTGCAGTTTCACAGCTAACAATTACCTTATTGTCACTAAATTCATAACACGTCTGATTTTATGTAACAATCCTGCAGCATGCTGTCATGTCTGGGTATATAATGACTTTGGAATTTGCACTGTTCAGAATCCTACCTTGAACAAGTTATAAAATTCCCCTTTCATTCTAGGTTTGGTGCAGAACATTGTAATCTCTTACTTGGAACATTTAAGACTTTGTGCTGATGTCATGGTCTTCACTAGTTTTCAACTGTTTTTAATTCAGGGTATTACAAGCGCTGCAGCACAAAAATGAAAGGTCATAACAAAAGCCTGAAAAAAACTTGCAAAAAGCATAAAAAAAAAAAGTGCTTGCCATTTGAAAAATATGCATTTCGTCATTGCTCACCTATATTTGAAAATGCTAGCTACCTGGATGTCATGCTGATGCTTTGGATCCAGAATTTTGATGCACTGGCACACCAAAAATTGACATAAGTTGGCACTTTGCACGCTTTTCAGAAAGGAGTCGGTGATCGCAATCAACATTTTTCCCCATGATGAGTGTTCTGTAATGCACCTTGTCGAAATCTAGCTCTATAAATAAAAGCCCCCCACCCCCCATATAAATGTTTTACCACCTTATAACTGGAAGTATAGTGAAAGCTGTGTGACTACTAATGCACATCTTTCTATCAAAGCTCAGGAAGTGGGCAGACTTCAAGATGGACTGTCTGCACTGGGGCACTCAGAGGAGGAGCCAAGGGCACTGTGGGGGGACCCCAGTAAAGGAGGATCTGGGCCACTATGCAAAACCCTTGCACAGAGCAGTCAAGTATGACAAAAAAAATGTACCTTTAAAATCACAAAAAAAAACAAACAAAAAAACATTTATGCTTAAAATGCTGCTTACATCAAAAAGCACATTTCATTTTAATGAAGCTATATAAAAGACAGACCATACCTACTGACCTTTCCCTGATCAAGTCACGTGTTGTGACACAACATGTAGGGTGGAGTCGGTAGGAGCGAGGACTGGAAGGGATGTCATGTGCAACATTTTGATATAAGCAGCATTTTAAGGATAAAGAAAATGTCAGCATATTATACTATTGGGCCATCCTCTGTCCCCACATGGTATATGGGTGCCCCCCAGCATACAGACCACACACACACACATTCTTAAAAAGGGACCACAACCCCAATACTGAGGAGGATAATCTAGGTGAACAACCAACCTTACTATAGGGTACCCTGGGATCTTGGCACACCAATCTGACCAGAGAAGTGAGCTGATAGAACTGCAAATGCATGTATACTACATTGAGGTGAGGGCACTGAGGTGATTGGGGAGGAGGCTTGGAGATTCTTGTAAAGTCATTTATTTCACGTTATGAACTGCAATACCATGATTTTCATTATTGGATATTTCACCATTTATTGTTTTAGTATATGTATACACTGATGGTTATATACAGTTTAATTTTATGTAATTATCTTTATGTAATCACTTAAGAGGTAACAGCATCTTTATCCCATCTTTGCATTGTTTAGTAATTGGTTGAACACCATTTGATGCAAATTGCAACCCATCATTGTCAATATACATCAAGCTTTTCTTTTAATTATAGCACAAGTGTTAGCACAGAAGTTTTACACCATTACAAGTCCTGACAACTGCAGACTTGGAACATTCCACAAGAGCTGCAGTTTTAAAGTTGTTCTGACCCAGTTGTCTAACCATTATAAAATTTAGCCCTTCTCAAATCTTTACTCCTACCCATTTTTTTTTTCTTTTCTGCTTTCAACTTGAGGAACCCGTTTGATTCCTAATAAATCCCACCTACTTTCAGAAGTCATTGTAAGGAGATAAATAATTTTCAAATTACCTGTCAGTGGTCAATGTTATGGCTGATCAGTGTATGTACAGTGTGCCTGGAACACATCTAAAGCAGGCAATAAATTAGGTCAACATGCAGGCATTGCTAAATCCATTACCAGTTACATTAATATTTTTCATGTAAAGATGTGCATGATGATCTCGCACAGTGTCACTGTCAGGCTTGAAGACCAGTAGCTATAGCAGTAGAGAGGCTCCCACCGACCAGCTGGAAGAGAAGCAGGTCACCCTGGCAGATGACACAGGCTCATCTAAGGTATAGAGTCTAAGAACTACACGGTGTTAACCAGAGCTGATGGATAGACAGAGAGCAAAAGTGACAAGAGCAAGATATTGACTTGAGAAAGCACAATAATCTGGCAAACATGAAGTGTAAAGGCATGGCTAAAATAAGATGTTTATAAGAGGAGCAAAGGGTTCAAGAGAAACAAGGTTCAAGGCAAGACCGATCAATGAATTGTCCAGGGAGCAGTCCAGCATTCGATATGGCTCAGCAAGAAGCTTTGCTACAAGTTGCTCACACTGGCAGAACTGCAATACCATGTGATTTGCACAACGTTTGTGATACCAACATTACATCGGCACCTTCAGCAGATTGCAAAGGCAGTGTGCTTGAGTGGTGCACAAAACATGCACAGAATGTGCCTTTCCCACACTGCATTCTGGTGTGACCTGGCGCTAACCTAGCCATCAGGTCTTGGGTATTGATACTAAAAACATTTTTTATACGTACACCTTGGAAAAGGGACAAGTATGACGGGTTTACAGATTTTGCCTACTTACTATAAGCAACCACATAGCAACTACACAGTATAGGAGCAAAACTATCAATGTACAAAAAATGACTGCAGTGTGACATAAGCAGGGCAAGTGAACAGATAGGCAAGTTATCACTTCCACCTACTTGTTTTCCCTATAGTGACAACAGAATGTTTTTTTTGTATTAAAACCAAATTGTGAATTGAAAAGTAGAGAGGAATGCAAAAACTAACATCTACTTTCTGCAATATATTGATCTTGCATACTGGAAAATACAAATTACAAAAAGCTTAGTTGAGCCCTTTTTGCCATAGCAGCCGAGTGGCATTAGGAACTATACAGATTATAAAAAGTAGATCTTTTATCAGCTGCTACTATGAGTACTAAACCTCTCACATTTATATATTGCATAATTCTTGACACCAAATTGTTAAAGACCTATGGTCTTCGCAAAGATCGGGATATGGTTTTAAAGACGAGGAGCTGTTAAAATCACTTATTAACTTAAATTGCTTCTCACGTGTGAATGATATACTAGGATAGAATACTTAAAGTGGAACTGAAGTATGCAGTACTTGCCTACCAGTCTATGTTCAGCATCTGTGGCCACCTTGATTGGCTGGCCTGGGATAATGCAATTCATGAACACAAGAATTTATTCATCTTATCAAGGCAGGCATGCCAAGACAATACACCAAGCTGCACATGTGCAGCTCAGTGTACAATCTTTACAGTCTTGCTAGCAATGCTTTTCACTGTAAAAATGTGTCAAGTGATGGGAATTTAAAAAAATACATTAAAACAAAATGTCTAACATCTAGGATTTTACTGCATATAATCTATTGCTTGTTACCGCCATTTTGATTGTGACTGCAATAAAATTTCTTGTACACATGTTGCACCCTATGACTGTGTGTTTAAAAGGCTCTTACTTTAAAACTCATATCCAAAACTTTTGAATAGAGGGAAAGGTTTCAATCTTTTCAACTCTATTGCCATCTGTATCCTTGTCTGTGTAATTTATCTAACACTGCAACTTGTGCAGCCCAACAGTTAATAGGATTTGGTTATGCTGTCATCTACCTCCCTACAGCATACGACAATGCAGCCTACATACAGCACATAAATAAAGGAAGCTTTCTGATGGAACAAAACATTCAACACTCAGGATTGATATGCTGAAGAGTGATCACATGCACAGCCCTTGGCGTTTTGAATTCTTTAACTCTTAGGTGCCTGGGTTTCTTCGAACCCATAAAGCTTTTTTTTTCTCAATTTACATTGCAAAATGTTTTTTTTTTTTTAGGCGACGAGTGCCTTAACATAAGAAATCCCATTGCTTGCTTGTCAACACTGACCACATTATGCATTCTAGTGAAGATGGCCATCAAAGAACTGCCCTTTGAGAGCAGCAGACCAAAATCAGGCACATTATAAGGGCAAGCACATTTTAAAGTGTAGAAAATCTGTAAAGTGACCTGACACTGCCCCGCTGTCGGGCATCGGGCCACCGCTTCACTGGTCTGGGGATTTGAAATGCTCCTGGCTTTCATTGCAATGCCAACAGGGCAAGCTAGACTGATTCTCATTGGTCAGCACCATCCATGCAACAGTGCCGATTAGACTGCCTCTTTGTCCGTCCACACTGAGTAGTATAGATTGGAGATTTAAAATCTCCTGACTGATTAAGCAGCATCACAGGTGCAGTGGGACCAGAGGAGGGGGTATAAAAGGAGAAAATCTTCACCGTAATGGGTCACTGTAAGCAGCGCATGATCAAAGTGGTGAAAAATAAAGGATTTTCACTGGACAGAGTCACACGTCTTAAGGGGATATGTTTACACTTTTTATAGGTTTAGTGTGGACTTAATTTATTTTTTATTAATCTATTTTAAAAGAAGTTCAGAAAAGGTTTTGTGGTGTGACATTTTTTGGTTTGATTTAAAAAAAAAAAAGATATTAGTTAATATAACCAAAAATATGTAGCGCTATCCGTTTGTGGATATCTGTGGGGGCTGCTGTCACAAATTATTTTGTGAAGTTTACACTAAGCACAGAGTTCCTTTGGGTTTTGGTAGATTGTCTCTTGCAAACCAATTGTCCTATCCCAATGATGCATCTCACCATCCTTGGAAGAATGTTCCTTTTCTTTAAAGGTACAGGAAAACTGCAGAGATAATGCACACCTCTAGGCATGAAAATTGAGTAATTAACACCTATTCTGACTGCCTTACACCAAGGATAGTATGGTCTGAAAATAGAACAGTGTGGTTCCATGACTTTCACACCTCCCATTCGTTTTTATTTCAGTATAGCCTGCAGTTTCCCACTTGTAAAATTCTTACCCCTTTCACATGAGCTGCTGACTTGTGTGTTCACCTACAGGCGTCACCTGCTCTACTGTGGACTTGAATCCCTCTCCTTTTTATCACTTCCTAGTCTGCCTCCCAGTCTGCTACTCTATGTACAGACATGCTTAGAGCAGCTTGCTTGCCCGAACAACTTCCTAGTTTCTCTGTGCTCCTGCTCTTCCACATATTACTTGTATTCTGTGTCTGGCTTCCCATGTAGCGTCCTCAGCTTAGTCTATTGTGTTTGCCTGCCAGCCACATGCTCTGACCTCAGTTATTTTCCTGGATCCTCTTCAGTCTCTTGCCATCTGTACTCTGCACGTGAGTGATTTCCGCATCTACAGCTGGGCATATCTGGGGGCCACAACCTGGTTCCAATCTGTTGCAAGTCCATCCCCACTATCGGGGGCCCAGGTGAAGAAGCAGACTGGGGCTTAGGCTCATGCCCAGATTAACCCCGACTTGGCCTTCTACAAGGGCTGACTACCATAGAAACCGGATGTCTCCACTTTTACTGTGTCTTTATTAGTTCTCAAGTGTCCAAACCTACCCAACACTACCCAGAGTACAACTCTAGGAGGCGGCTGGCGAGGGGGTCATTATAATTTGAGTAAAGTGTAATTTTCTGCGTACATTTTTGGCACTTGGCATGGCTGCTCTTTACCCACTTTCTCTCCAACCCACAACCTATACATCACCCTCACGTCTGCCTTCCCAATGTTACTGCACTTAATTCCTGCTCCTTCTGAGCCCACATCATTTTACCACTGCCAAATCCTGCTCTCACCTACTTCACCCTCTTTACCCTCTTCATTACTCCCAATTTCTGGGGATATCTCCCCTAAACCTGGCCCTCCATATCTCACCCCCAGAACCAGCAGTCTTCTTTGGCAGTAGCCACAAGTTTATTTCAATCCCCCCTGCTTCCACAAGAAAGCCCCCCCATTATGTGCCCTCTGGAATGCCTGATTAATCTAACTTGCCTCTGTCACTGACCTTTTCCTTCCCAACTCACTCAACCTACTCTGTTGCTGAAACCAGTCTCCAGAAATCTGACATAGCTGTTTTTTCACATGGTGGTAAATACTGGGATGCTTGGTTTACACATGCATTTTCAGATGTGTACTGGTCGACAGGATAATTCGGTTGGTTGCAGGTTGGTCGGTAAGTTGAGCTGGGAATTTCTTTTTTTTTCTTGCTGCAAAGATCAGTTATAGGTGAGGGCAGTGGCCATTTGTTTGTACCTTTCCCATGGTGGCCTCCACTGGACTCACTCACATTGGACTTCTTTCCCCACAAGGCACCTTTCAGGTTCTTCCTACAACTCTCTCGGTCCCTCTACTCTTTTGAACTGCATTTTGTTCATCTTTTACCCAGTTTCTCAAAAGATAGCAGTAATTTATTGGCCTCCTAGACCAGTTTCCTGCCTCCGATGGCTACTCTGCATGGCTTCCCTACTTTCTCTCCTTTAACCACTTAAGACCCGGACCAATCTGCAGGTTAAGGACCTTGCCCTTTTTGCGATTCGGCACTGCGTCACTTTAACTGACAATTGCGTAGTCGTGAGATGCGACTCCCAAACAAAATTGGCGTCTTTTTTTCCCCACAAATAGAGCTTTCTTTTGGTGGTATTTGATCACCTCTGCGGTTTTTATTTTTTGTGCTATAAACAAAAAGAGCAATTTTGAAAAAATTCAATATTTTTTTACTTTTTGCTATAATAAATATACCCAAAAAAGAGAACATTTTTTTCCCCTCAGTTAGGGCCGATACGTATTCTACCTATTTTTGGTTAAAAAAAAAAACGCAATAAAGCGTTTAACGATTGGATTGCGCAAAATTTATAGCGTTTACAAAATCGGGGATAGTTTTATAAAAAAAAAATTTTTTTATTACTAATGGTGGCGATCAGCGATTTTTTCGTGATTGCAACATGTCTGCGGCCCCTCCCTCTTCAGTGCACAGAGCGGGCGGATGTCAGCAGGGATCTCAGCGCAGAGAAGAGCTCAGGCAGATAATGCGACGCCCAGGGGAGCTGTAACAAAAAGGTATTTTCCATAAATGGAACTTTATGGATTATAAATGCACGTTTACAGCTTTACATGTATGTATACATGGATGAATTTCCTTATTTGAACTTATAGCACTTTAGTCTGTATGAGCACTACATCATTTTGATTTGAATAGAAGTTTGCATATATTCACAGCGAAACACAAATTAGAGGGTTATATTTTAGTATTGGGCTGTGCAATACAGTGAGTGCAGCCGTTTATCATTAATCACTGATTTTAGATCACTACACTTATCAGATTATTTTTTTTATATTTTATTAGACCCAAAAATAACAACAGGTGACTACTCCAAAATGACAATTAAGGTAAAATGCCATAATTTGTGCCAGAAACATGTTACTACTGGACAAGTGGTAGGGTATCCAAACCTTGGCACATGACAAAAATTACCATTTTGTTTGGTGCCATGTTTTAAAGGCTCAAATAAAGTAACTAAGAATTATGGTATGCAATCTCCCCCCCCCTTTTTTTAAACATGTGGTTTACTGCAGTAGTTTACTACTTTTCACTTGCAAAACCAAGTATGCAATATGGGAAGGGGTGTCAATCTCTAGCATGCAATTATGGAAGGGGATGGGAGCAAAATTTGCACATAAATTGACCTCTCGTATTTCCAGTATTTCAGACGTGCTGCATGGCGATTGTAATTTACGGTTTTTCCCTCTAGCGCAAGGTCAACAGTACCCCAAGAACAGTAAAAATAGGGAAACTCACAAAGGAAAAATTGCTTAGCCAAGCTTTTTGCAAATCATGTCAAAAATATGTTTGACAGATTTATTGTCCTAGATATATTTCCAATGAGCGGAAAGGGGAAGAGTAATATTTCCAAGATAAAAAGGAAATGTAAGCATGAGCCAGTGTCATTTCAAAATGAGAACGGCGATGATGATCTGTCAACAAGGCCATTCATATCCTTAAAAAAAAAGAAAAAAAAGCATAAACTATTTTTTGGGGGAAATGTAAACCAGATTATAGTTGGTTTTTAAATAGAAACCCTTTGTAAAGACGCCATGAAACTACTGAATGGACATTTTGAAAGATCAAGAGGTGAGAAATACAATAAAAAAAAAAAAAAAAAAGCCGCAATAGATTTTTATCCAATTGCAAACAATATACAGGACTAACTTGAAATAACAGCAGCCAAGAAAAGGCTAAACTTAAAACTCAACCACGTCCTCACCTTCTCTCCATCTGAACCCCCTCACCATGGTTGAAAAAAATTTAATTATATTCTATCTATCTATCTGCTGGTCTGACATCACAGGTCCATCTTGCCCAGTGATGGTGGGTTGTCCTGCAGTAAATGGTGCTCCTGTAATGTAGTGTGTGCACTATTTAACACCACCACAGATGGAAGGTCCATAACGGTCTTGGAAAAATGTATACTGCCCATTCAACCCAGAAGAGATCTGGTATCTGGCAGAGGAAAAAACACCTTTAGAGGTGTGTGGGGGATGACACCTCTGGATTAAGTGTTACTGCAAATCTTTTTTTAGAGATTAACTTTTTTTTAATGGACTACTATTTATGCTTTAAAGCAGAGGTCTCCAAACTGCAGCCCGGGGGCCAGATGTGGCCCTTTGCTTGCTTTTACCTGGCCCTTGAGGCACTCGGTCATCCACTGATACCAACAATGGGACACAATATACTCCAATGACAGCAATAATCTGGCACAATTCCTCCTAATGGCACCAACAACGGGGCTCAATGACACCAATGATTGGGCACAATTCCTCCCAGTGACACCAACAATGAGGCACAACATTTCTCCCACTGAAATTAACAATTGGGAATTATTTTTTCCCACTGACATCTGGACCATTTCTACTCCCAATGGCCACAGTCCGGCCCCCCGTAAAGTCTGAAAAACAGTAAACTGGCTCTTTGTAAAGTTTGGAGACCGCTGCTTTAAAGCATGGGTCTTCAAACTACAGCCCTCCAGTTGTTCAGGAACTACAATTCCCATCATGCCTAGTCATGTCTGAATGTCAGTGTGTTACAATGCCTCATGGGATGTGTAGTTAAACAGCTCGAGGGCCGTAGTTTGAGGATCCCTGCTTTAAAGTTTGTGCTGTTCTGGGTGAAACCAAGTTATGTCCAAAAAAGTGGAAAAAGGTAAGGGAGTTGATAGACTGAAGCAGATTAGTATTGAGCTTTCTCTACTTAGGATCTGGACAGGAAACACTGCAAACTTGATATTGACTTTGGTGGCACTAAGGTAAGGCAATGCAGCCCTAGTGCTCAGCACATGTCCCACTGTGCTTCAACCCTCAGTTGAAGTTAGGAGCACTATTAAATTGGGGAGATTCATCCCTCCCTTACTATATCTAAAATTAAAAGAAAAAAGTTTTGCCTATACTTCAACTATACACAGATATGGACTTTAATCTTATACATATTTAGAAATTAATTTTAGAAATCTACAGTAACTGCTAATGAACCTTCTACTTCACAGGCATCCCTCCTCTATTACCACAGAGAATTAGGTTTTATACTTTAAAATCAGTGATATTATCCACCACTCTACTGGAATGCATGCCTTTCTAGGGTAACCATGCAATGTAGAGCTGTGAAAGGATCGAAAAATAATGAAACACCCAGTAGTGGTGGTCAGTATTACATTGTCTTCACAGGGGATTGTGGTGCTTCATTGTATTTGTATGTTGGTTTGCAGTATGTTATGCAGACAAATCTGTATTTGTCCTCCTGTATAAATGGAATAAAGCAACTCTAACCATTACATTGTTACAACTTTTTGAATGACAAATATCTTATAAGAACAGAAATGCACTTTTGTGACACCACAAAATACGGTAAAGTTAATTGTGACTTTATTGTTTATGTCAGCAACTATTTTGCACTGACAAAAGCTTTCTTGCAAGGGTTTCCTTGGTTGTTTTTTTTTTTTTTGGGGGGGGGGGGGTTATAGGTTCCCTTATTGTGCCATGTAGAAACTCTTTTTAATCAAACAAGGTACAGTGCATCCTAAAAGTATTCACAGTGCTTCACTTTTTCCGCATTTTGGTACATTACAGCCTTATACCAAAATGGATTAAATTATTTTCCTCAAAGTTATACAAATACGCCATAATGACAAGTGAAAGAAAAAAAATCCCATGTACCCAAGTTCTCAGCCTTTGCTCAATACTTTGTTGAAGCACCTTTGGCACCAATTTCAGCCTCAAGCTTGGCACACCTATTTTTGGGTAGTTTCTCCGTTCTTTGCATGGCTTCGCAAGCTTCATCAGGTTGGATGGGGAACATAGGTGCACAGCAAGTCTGGGCCACTCAGACATTCACCAAGTTGTCCCAGCGTGCTCTGGAGAAGGTTTTCATCAGGGATGTCTATATTGCTGCATTAATCTTTCCCTCAATCCTGACTAGTCTCCCAGTTCCTGCCGCTAAAAAACATGCGCACAGCATGATGCTGCCACCATGTCTCACTGTACAGATGGAATTGGCCAGGTAATGAGCGCTGCCTGGTTTCCTCCAAACATGAGTTCAATCTTTGTTTCAGACAAGAGAATTTTGTTTCTCATGGTCGGAGTCCTTTAGGTGCCTTTTGGCAAACTCCAGGCAGGCTGTCATTACTGAGGAGTGGCTTCCACATGGCCACTCCGCCATACAGGCCTGATTGGTGGAGTGCTGCAGAGAAGGTTATTTTGGAAGGTTCTCTCTCCACAGAAAAACGCTAGAGCTCTGTCAGAGTGACCATCGTGTTCTTGGCCACCTCTCCGACTAAGGCCCTTTACCCTTGATCGCTTAGTTTGGCCATTTATGGATAGAGGTCACTGTGCTCATTGAGACCTTCAAATGCTGCAGAAAATGTTCTGTATCCTTCCCCAGATCTGGGAGTTGGATATATCCAGTTGATAGATTTGAAGAGACCAGGTTTTATACCGATATAAAATGGTTTGGAATTCAGGTGCTTCCACAATCTGTTGACCGTTTGAGGAGATCCCTGAAGGAGCCAAGTTACTGAGCGCATGCTGAGCGCATTTTATTATCACTTTGGGTGAAGTACTATTGTATTTTGAAGCACACTGAACTTTAGAAGCAAGGTGTTGGAGTTGAAGTGAATATACTGCCGTTTATGGACTTTTCAAATGCATTAACTTCATGTACACTTTGACATGTACACTTTGACAGTATTACTGTCAATTATTAATTTCAATGTTATCACTATGTCATAAAAGTGTGCCCTACATTTTTACCATTTCATGACTTATTAGTCATGTCTAATTTTAGGTGCAGCATTTGAAAATTTAGACACTTGTTTTTGGTGCCGTTGTCTCACTTTTTTCTTATTCCCCAGCTCTGTGCCTCAATACAATCCTGTTGGAGGTCTACAGACAATTCCTTGGACTCCATGGCTTGGTTTGTGCTCTGATATACACTGTTAACTGTGGGACCTTATATAGACAGGTGTGTGCCTTTCCAAATCATGTCCAATCAACTGAATTTACCACAGATGGACTCCAAGTTGTAGAAACATCTCAAGGATGATCAGTGGAAACAAGACGAACCTGAGCTCAATTTTGAGTGTCATGGCAAAGGCTGTGAATACTTATGCATGTGATTTTTTTCAGTTTTAAAACAAACAGCCTTGCAGCTGACATTATGCGGACCAACATGGGACAAAAATGGTTACCGTGCAGGTAAAAAAGATACCAACACGGCTCATCCTTGAAAAGGATCCTTTATGTGGAAAATGTATATCTAGATTTTCTATACTATTTAGAGAAACCAGAAAGGTGAATTTGGCATAACTTCTGTCCTATTCATCCAAACTCATAAAAACAACCACTTGTTTAATGAGATTGCATTACTCAGCAAAGGGTGAACATTCAGAGAACCAAGAGGTTAATGATCTGCTACTCCCATGCCAGCCCCACACACACACACAAACATCCAGTCTGCTAACAATTAAGCATTTCTCTCAAAAGCTGAACTGAACTAACAAGACTAATAAATCAACCAAATCCACATTTTATAATGTTATGAAATGCAATGCCGTTCTTGGATACATTTAACCTGGTTCAGCTTAGGATCAGTCCTCATTTTTCACTGGAATGCATTACAACCTCCTCTGCCAGAATAAGGAAAACACCATTTGTTTGGTTACACTTGCATTGTATGTGAAGGTACTGAAAACGTTAGATTAAAAAAACAAGTGCTTGATTTTGTCACCTTCTCCAACACATACAGTAGAAAAATCCCGGGCAAATCCCACACAGGGGCTAAAAAAAGTTCACAATGTTCCATTAAGGAGACCCATATTTTGGGTCATAAGCAACTATGCACCATTTGCCTTACATATGGCACCTGTGCCTCTATCGAATGATGCAAGCGTGAGATTTGGTTAAAGTGTATTTCAGCTTGCATATTTTTGTTTTTTTATCAAATGAGCCTTTCTGGGGTTCTAATGGTAATTCTCTCTCTCATCGGCTCTGGGGCGTGTGCGCCACTGGAGCAGTGCTCCCGCTGTGATTGGACATCCGCTATCCTTCGCTGAAGACAGAACGGCGGTCTGCCTATGTAAACAAGGTAGACAGTCATTCTGTCAGACAGGAAGAAAGGTACGCGATTCCTACTAATCAGGAACACAGATGTGTCTCGAGTCAGTCTATCCTCCACAGTAAGAAAACACTCCCAGGGAGAAGCAGAAAGTAAAAAATATTTTTTTTCAGAATTGTTTTCGGTTTATAGCACAATAAACAACCGCAGAGGTGATCAAATACCACCAAAAGTAAGCTCTATTTACATTAAAAACATAAAAAAAAAAAAAGAAGACATACATTTTATGTGGGTACAGTGTCGCAAGACCACGCAATTGTAAGTATTGCTTTGCCATATTAAGAGTGTGAATAGGGTTCAGGATGGCCTTATTTTCAATATGAAGCTAGAAGAAAAAACATGAGGCTATGCACCTAAACTAGAAGGAAGATCGAACAGTCAATGAGGCAATTTAGCCATCCATTTTTAATACATAGTTTCATTGGTCCAGCTTAGACCAATGTAACCCTGTACAGGCAGTCCCCAGGTTACAAACAAGATGGGGACTGTAGGTTTGTTCTCAAGTTGAATTTAAGTCGAAAGAGGTACATTAAGTGTAAATGCCAAAAAGTCTATTAAGCTTTTTTGGATAGCATAGGGAAGAGTCATCACCCCTGTAACATGTGTTTTGCGGTCTGTGCCCCCGATCAGAAAATTTCACCTCACTTTGTTCCAATGACAATTGGATTTTGAAAATTTTGAGTTGTTGGGGAAACATGGACTGGTGAAAGAATCAGTGGAGACACCTTTTTCCCATAACTTACAGGAGTAAATTTATCTTCCTAGGGGAAGATTACTTCTCACTTCCTGTTGTCTGCCCCCGTTTGTAAGTAGGGGACCATCTGTATATAGATCATACCTGGCCAATGCCGCTGGAAGCTGGAAATGACTGAATTGGACACCGCTACTCCACGTGCTCCTGTGCCGAGCACCTGGTCTGATGCATTCTGCACACTGGAGGTCAGTGCACGGGCACATTCAGAGAATGCTTTGCATTTTTTGAATGAGTGAAATGCATTCTTTGAATGAGGTGGAGAGGCTGGTTGAGGATGTCACATGCTCCACCTCATCCAATCAAAAAATGTTTTGCATTCATTCAGCATTTAAAGTATTCTCTGAAGAGTGCCTTTGACAAGTGTCTAACCTCCCGTGTTCAGGATGCAGCAGGCCAGCTCCTCGTGACAGAACCCAGAAGCAAGTGGAGATCACTAGAATAGCTGTGTCTACTTCAGTGGATTCCAGGGGCATCAGCTAGGTATAAATAGTTACATAAAAATACCTGGAATTCATGGTTTTGTCATTTATGTTCACTGACAAAGGAAAGTAAATAGGGACAGATTTAATGAACCATTTTTCTGCTTAGGCCTTTTGTATGAGGGAGGCAGCAAACTGAATCTTGTCAGATCACCAGTATGTGTTCCAGGATTACCAGATAACATGATTGGGTTGACTAGATACAGTACAGCAATATTTACATGACAACTGAACTACAAAACAGTCAAGTTATAATTGTTAGTTTTCTTTGAAGTTTACCATAAAAGTTTACATTGACCTTGCTGCCCCTTCTATCTGTTCAAACAAGTTATTTAGGGTTAAATATAACTTGCTAGTCCAATACAAATACATTCCCAAATGATGCAACTCCACACATTAAAAAGTTTGTTGGGGAAACGTTTCTGCAATGCATGCCCAACGTCTACAGCTTTGATGGGGGCCAGCTCTTGTTCCAAGTCCAATAAAGAAGGTTAATGCTACAATGACTGTCAGGAACATGCAAGTCAAAACACAATCTAGGTGAAAACAAAGCAGCCACACAGCACCAAACTTCAGCAGCCCTAAATAATATCCCAGCTGTCACTTTGTCAAATAACTTGGCACTGCTCCAGAGCAAGACAAAAGTCACCGTTGTTTGCATGAAATAGGTGCTCTAAGCAATATAGGCAGTTTAAAAGCAAGTGCTTGAAAAGTGACTAAATATATCACAATAAGGAACAATTAAAGCTTGCCAATGGCTGGAAATATGTAATTTTAGGTACCGAGACAAATATAGCCACCTGTGTCTGGTGTATATAAATATAGAAATACATGCTGCATAATAGAACGTGAAAGACATGGAAAAATAGTCCTACGGGAGATGAAAATTAATCGGAAACTCTTTCATTATTTATTTCCTGTACTTTTTTGCATGCACTCAAAATTTACAAACCATTACCTCAAAATAAATTAAACATAGGGCAGAGATGCACAAAACTACTGTATATACTCGAGTATAAGCAGAGTTTTTCAGCACATTTTTTGTGCTGAAAATTCCCCCCCTCCTCAGCTTATACTCGAGTCTCTCCCGGCGCCGTACACACCTGCAGCCAAATCCCCCCGCCGCTGTGATACATCTTCAGTCTTGTATCTCCCGGCACTGTGCCCATCTTTAATCTTATGTCCCGGCGCTGTGAAACATTCAGTGTAAGCCGTGTAGTGTAACCAAGCACCGCCTCCTCCTCGTTGTCCGTGATAGGCCGACTCACTGCTGGGAAACCGAGTCAGTGTTCCGTCACGGAGGAGGTGGCGGCGCTTGGTAACACTACACGGCTTACACTGAATGTATTTCAGCGCCAGGACATAAGATTAAAGATGGGCACAGTGACGGGAGACAATGCCGATCAAGGCGGGTACAGTAAGGCACGCAGATGGACACCCTAGGCTTATACTCATATCAATAAGTTTTCCCAGTTTGTGGTAAAATTAGGTGCCTCGGCTTATATTCGTGTCAGCTTATACGCCAGTATATGCAAGCAAAACATGCCCCACTCAACACTACAATTGGAGTGGATTCAGTAAAAGATTTGAGCATGTTGACTTTGCAAAGGAAATCTCACTTTGCTTAGTATATGTGGGGAAAAGTCACTTTGCAAAGAATGGCAATCGCGTGCAAGGGAAAAAAATAATCTGAATTTTGGCTTCTATGATTAGAGGATTGAAGTCAGCACTGCTTCCCCTCATGCAACTCAAACATATCTAATGTTTAATGCAAATTGTGATCTATATTTGTAGACAAATACCCACTATCTGAAGATGGAACCCCTAATTGGTTGGCAGTATCACATTAAGATTGTCCACCATAGGATTGTATAATGCTGAAACAAACTTGGAAAATGTGTGTACAGTGGGGATCGAAAGTTTGGGCACCCCAGATACAAATTTGTATTAATGTGCATAACGAAGCCAAGGAAAGATGGAAAAATCTCAAAGGCATCACATTACAGATTAGACATTCTTATAATATGTCAAAAAATTTTAGATTTTATTTCCATCATTTACACTTTCAAAATTACAGAAAACAAAAAAATGGCGTCTGCAAAAGTTTGGGCATCCTGCAGAATTTATAGCATGCGCTGCCCCCTTTGCAAAGCTGAGACCTGCCAGTGTCATGGGTTGTTCTCAATCATCGTCTGGGAAGACCAGGTGATGTCAATCTCAAAAAAAGACGAAAAAAACAGCAGATCATTGTCTCCACTTTATGACTGGCTTCACTGCGTTCCATGGTATATCTAAATCCTTGGAAATGCTTTTATACCCTTCTCCTGACTGATACCTTTTAACAATGAGATCCCTTTGATGCTTTGAAAGCGCTCTATGGACCATGGCTTTTGCTGTAGGATGCGACTAGGAAAATACCAGGAAAGACCTACTAGAACAGCTGAACTTTATTTGGGGTTAATAGGAGACACTTTAAATAATGGCAAGTGTGTAACATGAGTTTGAATGAGATTGCCTAATTCTGAAAACAGCTACATACCCAGTTATAAGAGGGTTTGCACACTTGCGCAACCACATTTTAGTTTTTTTAGTTTGTTTCCCCATTTTAAAAGATTTCAGTTTTTCAATTGAGTTGTACAGTTTATAGGTCACATTAAAAAAGGTGAAAAAGTTCTGAAATTATTTCTCTGCCTGCTCAGATTTTAATTCGAAGCTTAGAATCTGCTTTAAGAAAATAACAAAGTGAAAGCCCAACTCCAAGACTAACCTGACCACCGAAAACTGATTTCAATGCAGAAGGCACTACATTGTTATGCTGGTAACGAAAATAATCCTGTCACTAATTCAGTTAATAAAATGGGTTACTCAGGGACTCCAAATCTGTCATGTTTATTCTGACATACTGCACTATGAAAGTATATTGATTTTTTGCCCACAGTGCAATTTAAAGAGGAACTTTATTAAAACTTTTCTGAAGGTGCCTTTGCTGTCATTTTATATGAGTAATAGCAATCTACAGATATTTATAAAGATTGAGAACAGCAGGCTTTTTACTCCTTTAATTCCTTTACTCTCCATTCTTCTCGCCTAGAATTCTGGGTTTGCCTCCTGGAACATGTGACAAGAACTTCCCAGGATGCATCTGTGAGGCCCTGGTTACATCACTAGTGTCATTCACCTGGGAAGTTGATTGCAAGTAAAATCAGATTTCGTGACTAAGGATGTATCAGCACACAAAGCTGTATGTTTAGGTGATTTAGTGAAAAGGGTATCCGTATCAGTTGTGGATATTTTAAACTGATTAGTTACAAATGTCCGCATACATGTGTAATCTCACCCACAGGTGGTGGTGTAGTGAGCATAGCCTCGACGTTGTGTTTGAAAGATTGCTGCCGCATATTCAATTGAGTGTGTGTGTCAACCATGTATTGCTGACATCACTCAAAAAAATGACTTGTGAGTGGTCAAGAGCAAAGACTACACATCCTGTGAGTGGTCTGTGGTATACAGGACTATAAACAGTGTGCCTGCCTGGGGGGAAGAAGTCTGAGGAGGTTCGTTTTGGAGCTGTGGAAGGAAAGCATGCAGAAGAAACGACTCAATTTGTTCTGTTTCCAGTGGAAGCTGTTGCCAGTGTTAAGTATTTGACCTTTCGTTGGGCTATTGGGAATACAAGAGAGCAGGAGGGAAGGAATCAACTTCCAAGTATGAGGCGATTCCAACATGGGTCTGTTCTGGGTACTGGAAACCCATTGCAGAGGGATTAAAATATGCTGCTCCAATCTATCCAGACCTTTGTACCAACTTAACTTGGTACGCAGGTTTTGCATTTACATTTGAACGTATATTCTAAAGGAACAGAAATCTGCTGCCACTACTGGGTGGTTAGCCATGCAGGACCTTTGCCGCAAGGTGCAGAAGAATGAAGCACATTCAGTTGCAGAAAGCAAAAGATATGTTGGTTATGACCAAAGCATGTATGCAAAGTAATGCATGTCGAGTGGTTACCCTAGAGAAGTGTAAAGTGAGCGATGATTGCAGACCCCACATGGAATCTGAAAGACACCGCTCCAGTCTTCAGAGTATGTGTCCTATGCTTATAATGGTGATGACCTGAAAGAGTCAGGCATGTCCAATAATTACACAACAGAGAAAGAGGAAAATAAAGCATAAGCATGGTGGAGAGAATGGTTTGTGGGATAGTGCTTGTGATGAACTGAATGAAGTGGTAAAGGGGTATACCCAAACTGAGCTAAAGGAGCAGCTTATAGTGGTGAACAGGTGTAGGCAGAGTTGAAGATTTGAATGAGCGGTGTGCAGCCCTCAAACAAGTCTAATGATGCCCCAAAAGGACAAAGGCCCTAAGCCTGCAAGCAGAAGGACATGTGACAGTGTTACTTCTTATAATTGGAAAGCTGAGGATCTGATCAGCTCAAATCGTGATGGCCGAGTTGAGTCAGATAAAGAGAAGGTAAGGCCTATGGTCTCCAGGAGACGCATGTGGATTGATTTACTCAAGGTTGGGGTCCCTAGAGGAAATAGATGGGATTCCTACACCAGCATTGCTTGAAAGGTGGAAGCAAGTGGTTGAGAATGGTTGATTGTCACATTAAGTGTTTTTGTTGCTATAAAATTGAGCATTTTGCTAGATACTGCCATACTGTGATGATTGGACAACAGCAGGCTGGTGTTTCCAGGACAGCACGGCAAGAGATTTGTTTATTTAAATTTATTGTGAGCAGTGAACTAATGTTTTTTTGGCACAGCTGGAAGGAACATAATCTGCTTTTTCATGCTTTTAAAAAAGGTACCGAGCATCGAGAGGGGGAGAAGGCAGAGCAGATTACCAGGCAAGATGGGATAAGTCCAGGGTGGATAAAAATCAATGATTTAAAAAATAAAATAAAATGTTTTTAGAATAAAAATGTATCTAAAGAGTTTTCTATTTAGGATACATTTAGTTTATTCAGCATGAAATTTAGCACAAGGCTGTATATATTCTGCAATATTTGCATTTTTTGGTAAACTCATTCAATGAATCCAAGCTCTGCAAGCGGAGATAACACACTACATTAAAGCATTCACACAATGTCACAGTAACCACGAGATAAAAGAAAGTTCAGCAATATTCCTTTATCCGATTGTTTTGCAAATCTATGTACACTACAAGCGATTGAATCGGTTCCGATATTGCCGTTTTACTGAGCCGACAGCTTATTCTAAATAGGAAACCTTCCTTTTGTTTGCAAATATTAAAGATTTTAACTACCAGTAAGAAAAAGTCCTTACATTTAACCACTTAACCCCTGGACCATATTGCTGCCCAAATTTTTGCGATTCGGCACTGCGTCGCTTTAACGGACAATTGCGCGGTCGTGCGACGTGGCTCCTAAACAAAATTGGCGTCCTTTTTTCTCCCACAAATAGAGCTTTCTTTTGGTGGTATTTGATCACCTATGTGATTTTTAGTTTCTGGGCTATAAACAAAAAAATGTTTATATTTTTTACTTTTTGCTATAATAAATATCCCCCCAAAAAATATAAAAAAAACAATTTCCTTTCCTCAGTTTAGGCCGATACGTATTCTTCTACATATTTTTCGTAATTTATTGCAACTTTGGCTAATTGCTACATTTTACATGACAGCCACTATTGTTTTAAATTAAAGCGGGGGGGAAGATCTCTTAAACCGTATTATAGGCTTACCTGTAGGTAAAAGTGGTAGTAAAGACTTCACTACCACTTTAAACATCTCACTGTCATTCTGTGCCGGATTACTCAGCAAATAGTCATCTGCAAGACCATAAACACTTACCCATGCAAAAAGCTCCATATAACAACTCAAATCGGTAAACAGATTTTGTGTTTAGAGAAATCCACAGGGTTTGGATTTTATCATGTTGTAACGACACGGATTATTCAACTAGGATTATCTTGTTGCGTGATCCAGCTACACTTATTCAACTGATGAAATGAAAACCTCATGTTTTCATATATAATCTTTCAATAGGTTTTTTTTCATAGCTCTTTCGACTATAGCAAGGTGGCCATGCCCTATGGTAGGACAAACTCAAGCATCACACTACCACCATAACGAACTTGTTTGACTAATCATAGGAGATTTGAAATACCGTACTGTGCCTACCGTGTTTCCCCGAAAATAAGGCTGGGTCTTAAATACATTTTGGCAAAAAAAAGTGGACACAGCCTATAGGGCTTATTATCGGGGTGGGTCTTACCATGTAATGTGCAGTCTTCTCTCCCCCTGCCTGACAGGAATCCCCAGTGTGAACCGAGCTAAAATGCTTGTAAAATTTTATTATTTACTCTATTACAGTAGTATATAATGTACGTGTGTGTTTTTGTAATGTAATTATGCCAAATACCTTCGTTATAGTGCCGAGCTCTCTTCCTCGCATTTATATTACAGAAACACACATTGCACATTATATACTAACTCTAAGAGTGGGTTATAGGAGTTTACAAGCATTTTAAAACTAGGGCTTATTTTCAGGGTAGAGCTCATTTTTGGGGAAACACTAGCAGATAAACGAAACGTTTGTTGTCCAAAAATATTTGGATCTCATCTACTGAGATATGTTCACTCTACTTTGGGTATTATGGAACATCTGTCATTTCTCTTTTTTTTAATCCTTTTCTTTAGAAATTTGCTCTTATACATTCAGTGATTTTAGTCATGTATACAAAAAAAATACATACAAAACCATAATTCCATTAATTTTATCATTAACAGTGTAACCTTTTGTGCATTGTTTCTATTTTTCCCCTTTTCTCTACCCCTCCCTCCTCCCCCCATCCCGAAACTACCACCGCCTCAGTTATACCCCATTATATCCAAGTATCACCTATATTTTCTTCTACCCCTGGAATTCTCTCAAGTCTAGTGTGTATACGTTTAATCATTTGAATTGTACTTTTTGCTCCTCTCCACCTCCCCCCACTTCAACCCCCTGAAATCCCTACCTCCAGGGTCTATCCATTACCAGTTGTGGTGGCGCTAGATTGGCATCCCCCAACCACGGTTGCCATATTTCTCATCTTAACTTGCAAGAGACTTGCTCCTGTCGCATGCAACATATATTGAAATCCCTTAAATCTTGAAAGTCTGAACTACATTTATTGCTACTTTAGTACAATTTACACAAAAAAAAAAAATGCATAAATAAATTGGACATAAGAAACCAAAGTACATTCCTATATGGATATGTGGCGGAGTTACAGGTGGTCAGATTTGCTAGGAAGTTCATGGTTGGCACTGGAGGACATCCAGAATTAATGCTTATCAGATTTCATACATTTTGGGACAAACTACAGCCTCGTCCCACTGGATGAAACAGGGACAGCTTTACTCCAAGATCAACAAATTTAACTTTTCTGAGATCATTCCAGCTTAGTTTAGCAAAGGAAAACAGAGTTAAATATCCCCAAAATGCTGAAGCAGCAGAAATTTTACATTAACCTTCTACAGACACTTTGTACAATGATGATCGGTTTACAAGATTAACAAATGAACACCGCTATGTTTTTTTTAAAAACACATTTTGCTATGCGGAAAAAAAAAAAAAAAGCCATTCTGCTTTCTTAAAGGACCAGATTTTGGGATCTTGGCAGGTCTGTTAGTTACAGTGGCTCACCTAACTGTTAATTTTAACAAAACACTATAGTAGAGCTCAAGAGATTGCATATGGGACCTTTTAAAGCAGTGCAATGAGCACAGGAGTACAGTATTTGTGGTAACCAATCAGAAGTTACACTAAGCAGCATTAAATAGGCAGACTAATGAAAGCACAGCATGCTCCCCAGACTACAGTGTAATATGAGATTGTTTCCCCAAAACTTTTATTGGTTGATTTTTTGGGAAGTTTCATCAACATGCAGTTTCTGCTATAAAGGTTAAGATATGCATACAAAAGAATGCATTAGAAAAAATGTTCTGCAAGAGAAAAAAAAAAAGCCACCAAGAATCAAAATTCACAGCAGTTTGTTTGCATTCAAGGTACTCACTTAGCATCCTCCCATGCAGAAGTATATAATATAAGCTAGAACAGATACAGAATGTTGGCCAAAAAGTTTCTGCAGAAAGGGTGGGAGTTGCTTTGCCAACTCTTGGGGAGGATGAAAGGCAAATAGACATGTAACTATAGGTATAAAGGTCCTTTAAAGCGGAACTTCAGTAATTTGTTTCCATCTATTAGAGCCCTTTCACACTGTGCCGCCCATAGCGTCGGCGGTAAAACGTCGCAATTTTTACCGCCGACGCCATGGGCGATTTGCGGTGCATTTCGGCCGCTAGCAAGGCGCATTTACCCTGTGCTAGCGTCTGAAGCAGCGTATTGTGGGCAGTATAGCCACGCTGTTTCATTTATTTCAATGGGCAGCAGCGGGGGAGCAGTCAACACACCGCTCCAAAGATGTGGCCAGCAGGACTTTTTTACCGTCCTGCTAGCGCACCGCTCCAGTGTGAAAGCCCCTCTGGCTTTCACACTGGAGTAAATGGGGACAGATTTTTAAGGGCGTATTGCAGGCGCTATTTTTAACGTTATAGCGCCTGCAATACGCTCCAGTGTGAAAGGGGTTTTAAAACCTCTGCCCTCATTTTAACTTTAGATAGTACTTTTTTTCTGCCAATAAAAACCTTATACAGCCCATAAGTTCATCATTTATGAGTTATGCAAGCGCTTATCCCTGCTCTCACACATTACTACTCATCCATCACTATGGCGAACATCCTCACTAGACAACATGAATGTACAGGAGGGAGAAAGGGTTGGGCAAGCTTCGACACCAAGAGGAAGAGCCAAAGTTTTGCCTTTCAGAATGATCTAAGATTTGATAGCGACAGGAAGATTTCAAAGGCTAGGTGCCTTTAATACATTCATTACTTTACAAACCTTTCATCCAGTCTCTAACATACATGTTTGCTGCATTCTCCATTGTTTGAGTACCTGCAGTAAATGCCCAGGTGCTCACCCACAAAAGAAATCCATATAAATCCATGACTGGTTTAGAGGCACTCACAGGTCTTGCATTGTTTTGTCAACGTTTTGTTGCAGCTCAGTCTCTGGTCTTAGGCTCGATTCACACCTATGCATGTTGCTTTTGAGCATTTTTGCAGTGCTTTTTGCGGTGCTTGCTGCATTTTTTGATGTGCGTTTTTACCACGTTCTCCGTTTTTTTATTTTTAGCCAGCAATTTTTATTTTTTTACATTTCCTTCAACAACCAGCTATAAACAGGTTTAAAGAAACGCAAATCGCGGCAAAAACGTGGTACTTGCGTTTTGAATGCGGGTCCATTGAATTCCATTACATGCAAAACGCGGCTTTTTGCAGGAAAAAAAAGTCCCTGACCCTTTCCAAATACGCAGAGGCACAAAAAAGCATTGATGTGAACATGTTCTATAGGAAACAATGTTAAAAAAATTTCCCTGCATTTCTGCAAAATGCATAAAAAAAAGCATTAGTGTGAATGGAGCCTTAAAGCGGGGGTTCACCCGTACATAACACTTTTTCCCCCTAGATGGATGCTCGTTTTGTCTAGGGGAATCTGCTAGTTGTTTTAAAATATGAGCTGTACTTACCGTTTACGAGATGCATCTTCTCCGCCGCTTCCGGGTATGGGCTGTGGGACTGGGCGTTCCTATTGATTGACAGTCTTCCGAGAGGCTTCTGACGGTCGCATCTATCGCGTCACGATTTTCCGAAAGAAGCCGAACGTCGGTGCGCAGGCGCAGTATAGAGCCACACCGACGTTCGGCTTCTTTCGGCTACTAGTGACGCGATGGATGCGACCGTCGGAAGCCTCTCGGAAGACTGTCAATCAAGAAGGAACGCCCACTCCCGAAGACCCATACCCGGAAGCGACGGAGAAGATGCATCTCGAAAACGGTAAGTACAGCTCATATTTTAAAATGACTAGCCGATTCCCCTAGACAAAACGAGCATCCATCCAAGGGGAAAAATTGTTTTATGGGTGAACTCCCGCTTTAAGATCCGTTGAGCTTTATCGAAACATGGGAAAAGAAAAAAATCTGCCGTTTTGATCTTCCTCCTTTAGCCCAGGTTCACACTGGGCGGCAGAAATGAAGCCTTGCAAGTTCAGCTGAACTCGCACGATTTCACTCCCACTGGCAGTCCCGATTTTGGCCACAATTACAGAGACATCTGTGTAGGTTTCTGCACAGATGTCAAAGTTAATCGCAGCCCAAAATCGCAAAAAGTAGTACAGAAACTACTTTTTTAAATCGATACAGCGCCACAGATGCTGCGTCGCACCGATTAGGACGGTGTCATTGCCGGCAAATGCCACCGATTTGACATGTCAAAACGCAGCAGTGTGAACCAGGGCTCAGAGGCACTTACGGTCTTGCAAACACTACATACATAATCTTACACACTTCTAAATATGCAAACTTTTGGTACTTGGCCTAAACTAAATATTCAGTTTTACTATGCTGAAAGGATTCAACTGGGCTTCAGTGCTGAGAAAAGAAAAGCAAAGCATACAACTGTAAAAGGTCTCTAAAAAGGAGGAAAAAATAAATAAAGTTTTCAGCTAGACAAAAGCGCCCTTGACAACTTTTTTTGAAAGGCGGCTGATGAGTATTTTAGACATTTTGACTGATGTTCTGTAATATGACAACTCAGACAATACACACTGCATTCAATTCTTCTTTACTGAAACCTTTTAACGTTTTTAGGACAATATAGACGTCCAAATCTCAACACTCAATATTAAACTGCCATTCAAATTGTAGACAAGCCTGTCAAATTTCTAGAACGTTCACCCAACAAGTCAGTAATAGCTAGTTGAAAAGTAATGTGCATAATTAAGATGCTCTGCAGAACAGCATGGGAAATCTGGAAATAAATGAACATTTTTAATGGCTCTAGCAAGATATGCATCACTCTGAAGTGCACAACTATTGTAGGTTAGAGAATTAAAATATTGTCACTTATGCATCTATATACTGGCTTGACTTGATGCATTAATCCATCATGCATGTTGAATATCTGTGTGCTTGGAGTGGACAGGGTAGCAGTTAATCCTACTAACAGCAATTAGAAATTCCCTTGTTATCCTTATTTGCTATGTAAATGGTGGCAAGAGAATCATCACAGCAAAATGTGAGTAGGCTTGGAGAAAAAGTTCACCTTTGGGAGCATATTACATCTGTTTTTAGGGTGAAACATGCAACATGTTCCCAATGCCGCCCACACAGCTGTGTGTGAATGAACTACAAACCCAGACATCCTTTGTGGTTGTCAGCTTGTAGTTCTCAATGAACTACCACAGTGCTGTGGAGCACCATTATTACTATTATACAGGTTTTATATAGTGCCAACAGTTTACACAGCACTTTACAACATAAAAGGGAGACAATACAGTTATAATACAATAAAATACAAGAGGATTAAGAGGGCCCTGCTCAAAAGAGCTTACAATCCAAAAGAGTGGGGCAGGTGGTACAAAACACAACTGAGGGGTTTGAGCTGATGGAAGTGGTAAAAGATTAGTTGGAGACGCGATAGGCTTCCTTGAAGAGATATGTTTTCAAGGATCGCCTGAAGGTAGCAAGAGTAGGGGGAAAGACGAGCATGGGAGGAGGAGACTAGAGAGCTTGAGAGTAGGAGGTCTTGAGAAGAGCAGAAAGGACAGTTTGGGTAATGTTTGGAGACCAGATTGGTGAAGTAGCTCGGGGCAGAGTTGTGGACCATGGAAGTTCATTTGTTTTTGTCAGTTCATCTGTCTGCATGGGGAGTATGGGTAAACAGATATACTGACAGATCTAAAAATGACATCTGATCGCTGGTGCAATGCTTTAAAGGCGCCAAAAGAAAATTTGACCATTTACCTGTTAAAAAATGTGCATTTATTATTTTTCTAAAAGGTGAACTTATCCCTTTAAGAAAAGGGGTCAAGTAGGATAGAAATAATAAATAATTAGGCTTCATTTCCACTGGCGTTTTTACAGCCACTTTTCTGAGCGTTTTTTTACAACTTAAAAACGCCTGTCCATGTTATTCTATGGCATCATGCCCACATAGACGTTTTTGAGCTGCAAATGGCATAGGCGTTTTTGAGCTGTAAAAAAAACGCAGGACCAGGGCGTTCTGAAGCTCCAGAGTAGAGCTGTAAAAACGCCAGACGTTAAAAAACGCGAAAAAACGCGACCGCGGCATTTTTACAAAATAAACATGGACAGGCGTTTTTAAGCTGTAAAAAAGCCTAACAGTGGCTGTAAAAACGCCAGTGGAAATGAAGCCTATATATATATATATACACATATACACACACACACACACACACACACACACATACATACATATATACACACACACACACACACATATACACACACAGGTGGTTACTTTGAAGAACCTAGAATATGAAATATTTTCAGTTTCACACTTTTTTGTTATGTATAATTCCACATGTGTCAATTCATAGTTTTGATGCTTTCAGTGTGAATCTACAATTTTCATAGTCATGAAAATAAAGAAAACTCTTTGAATGAGAAGGTGTGTCCAAACTTTTGGTCTGTACTGATGTGAGAGAGAGATAGATAGATAGATAGATAGATAGATAGATAGATAGATCTATCACATACACACACACACACACACACCTATAGCAACCAACCTGAGAAACATTGCTTGGTGTGGAGGCCAGAAAATGTTAATCTTTCATCTAACCAGAACACATTTTTCCCATGTGGCATCAGAATCAATGTGTGTTTAAGGTGGTCAGATTGAACATTAGGTCTTAAAACCAAACAATATATCTGGCGGAAACCCAATACAGCTCACCATCCAAATACCACCATTCCTACAGTAAAGCATGGAGGTGGAAATATTTGGTTTGGGGAGTGTCTCTCTGCAAAAGGGACTGGAGAATGTCAGGATAGAAGAAAAATGGATGGGGCAAGATACCTGCAAATTGAGAAAAATCTGCTGCCCTCTTCCAGAAAGTTGTCAATGGGAAGAAGGTTTTGCTTTGAACATGACAATGACCCAAAGCACACTGCAAAAATTACCACCCTGTTGTCCTTGCATGGCTTAGCCAGAGCTCAGGACTCAAACTCCATTGAAAATCTGTGGAATGACTTGAAGACTACAGGCCACAAATGGTCACCATCAAATATAACTGAACTTGGAACAGTTCTGCAAACAGTGGGCAAATATTGCAAAGTCTAGATGTGCAAAGTTAGTCGAGGCAAATTCAAACAGACTAAAGGCTGTGATTAAAAGCAAAAGGTGGTCCAACAATACCCCCCCCCCCCCCAACTCTGATTTACTTTGACTTTTCCCCCCTGACATAGTGTTAGCTTTCACTTGGATTTTTATAACGTTATATTTAGTAATCTCCTGCTGTAAATACTAGTGTAATATTTTTTTTAAAAAGGGCAATTTTCTATACCCACTGTAATTTACATTTAGTAAAATGTGCCCTGTGTGCAGATTCTTCTTGGTTCAGAGGAAGAATTCATCTTTCCTACATCTTCTGAATGGGTAACAGGTGGGTGATGGATACTTTAAAACAGTTTAGCTAAATTAGAAATTAAGAATTTGTGTTAGGCGTCAATGAATTGCCTATAATAGGAATGGTCTTTCCAGTTGAAACAAATAGGACCACACTTTTTCACAGGCGGTTTGGCCCAGTGTGAAAGGCAGTGGCAGGAATCTGCCGATTTATGCTGCCGTTTTTTGCCCAATGTACCACCTGTTGCCACGCATCCAGTAACAATCACTGGTAATTGCTGGCTGTGCCAACAACCACAGGAAGCTGTGGCCACCGACCTACGACTAAGTATACAGGCTTGACGACCGCAGCCAATAAATCGCTCACAGGTGTCAAACTGCAGCAGGAATCAGCAGATTGGGATACATTGAGTGTGGCCTATAGGGTCCATGTTTAAAAAAGTCTGCTGTGCGAATATGTCATTTGCAAAGGATCGACGAACCTTCAACATTTTTGATGTTTTTCCAGAAACACCCCAATCACAAAAAATCCCACAAGGTTACTAAATGGCACAATCTTAAACCGGTTACACCCCATTCATTTTTTCATTCAACCCTGCAAGTTGAAAAAAAAAATACAGCTCTGGTCACAGCCACTGTACCAATCACACAAGGCGAGTTCAGTGATCTCCCCCCACTGATCTGTCTTGTTCTGACAGGGTAAACACACACACACCGATCAGTGCTCTTTGCCATTGGCTGGTTTTCCAGCTGAAAGCCCAGCTTACGGCTGACAGACTGAAACATGGGCCGAATGCCAGCCTTTTTTTGAAAAACTGTGGCGTTTTGACAGTCAGCCCCGTCTGTACCCAGCTTTAAGAAATAAACTTTAGGAAAATTAAAGAGAATATATGTGGAGCCTGTGCGAAAGATTGACATTCGTACATCAGATTTTTTATACCTAGACCCTTGCATGTTTTGTCTTCCTTTGGATCATCAAGGGTTTTGAGATGTTTTGGGTTTTCTCTACCTTTAGAACTATTGTATAGTGTATTTTTTTAGCAACATTCTGATATAGAACCAATGAGAATAGCAACCTCAGGTTTATTTTTTAACATTGCTTGTAAATAAAACCAATAACTACAGCATGGTCTTACAGTACTCCCCTAAAAATTCCATCAACACCACATTTAAATCACATTTTCATTCCATCTGTCCCTCAAGCGTAATGCTTTTAGATGCCCTTTTATGTTAAATATAGACAAGTTCAGAACACAGTAAAGGATAATTATCTTGAAAATTTGACAAAGGCATTTTAAATGGTTTCACTGCTGCCTCGTACACACGACCATATTCCCATCGGGAAAACTTCCATGACAGCTTTTGGCTGGGAAAACCCGGCTGTGTGTATGCTCCATGGCAGTTTTCCCCGACAGCAAAACTGGCAGGATTCACAGCGGGAAAAATTGGAACATGTTTTTTTCCTGCCGCGATTTCCGGCGGTCTTTTTCCGGGAAACACTGCGGTGGAGCATACACATGGCCGGGATTCCTGGCCAAAGCTCTCACCGCAGTTTTCCCGATGGGAAAAACTCTGGTGTGTACATGGGGAAAGTGACCGAGCAGGTTTTCTCCCCGGGATTCCTGACTGTGTACTGGGCATAAGGATCATTTTATATTTTTCTCTATGCAAAGGATGAGTTCAGCTGATTAATGGCTGTGCATACAGAGCATTACAAATCAGACAGATTATTATTTTTTAAAAACCGTGGTCACGTCTGCTCTGCAAGTAAGTGCTATGAAAAGCCATGTTTTTTCCCTTGCTCTCACAAATATTTAACTGAGAATGCTTAATAACCCAGAGCACATACTGTGTATACCAAACACTATAAACTAACACTACCCAACAAGTCATCCTTTAGCTGTTTATACCACACAGAGCTTACAAAGTAGCCAGTGGCTGCTTAGTTTATGGATCTCATCTTAAATTGCGTCATGCTGAGAAACATGTAAAAGCACACATCATGTGCTTTTTAAAAAAACTGTCAACCCTGTGAAGGATTCCTTATTGTGTGAATGCAACCAGAAGGGCTAAGCTTTTACAGATCACCAACTTAGATACCCTTTTAATCTGGAGTCATTTCAGAATGTGGCACATTTGGTACATCAGTCTTTAGCTTTCCCTTTTACACGATGGGGTGTACTCTTCTAATCCAATTTCATCAGTAAAAAGAATAGTACTGTACATCTTGACCTATAGGAATATAAAGGACCAGGTGCACTAATGTTATGATATGGGTTAAAGGGCAGAGAATAAAGTATGCATAATTCATTGCAGTTGACCATGACAGTTAAAAAAACTGAACCATGGGATGATCATCAAGGCAGCCAATATTCCAAGAGCAATAATTCCCTAATTCTGACTACCCAAATGCAGCAAATGTTCTTGCTCGTGTTGGCCAAAGGAGGGGTCCTGTAAGGAACCACATTACATACAAAAAGACATGAATGCATCTCAGAACTACTTTATCCCTTTGAACATGTAGTGATATACTACTAGTTTCATTTGAATGGTCTGTAAATCAAAGATTATGGATCTGGATGGGTGGTGAAACTAGTTAGACATGCAGCTACAACTCCTTCAGACAGCACTAACATAAGGATGCCAACATTGCCAGCCTCAGATACAAGTTGGCAGTAACAAGACCACTCCCTGCTGCCTACAGTCCTTTAAACAGCGATTAGTTGTCTACAGTAGCAAAATTACTGGATATTAAATCATTGTTAACATAGAATATCTTAAATATTGTCCCTTTAGATACAGTGCCTTGAAAAAGTATTCAAACCCCTTGAAATATTCAAAATGTTCCTTTATTACAACCAGAAATGTAAATGTATTTTATATGGGATTTAAGACAAAGTGGCACATAATTGAAAAGAGGAAAGAAAATGAAAAAAATAGTCAATACTTTGTATATTATATTATGCAATTACAGCTGCAAGTCTTTCGGTATGTCTCCTAGCTTTGCACATCGAGAGTGAAATGTTTTCCCAATTTTCTTTGCAAAATAGCTCAAGCTCTGTCAGATTGGATGGAGAGCACTTGTGAACAGCAATTTTCAAGTCTTGCCGCAGATTCTCAATTGGATTTTGGTCTGGACTTTGACTGGATCATTCCAACACAAGAATATGCTTTGATATAAACCATTTCATTGTAGCTCTGGCTGTATTGTGTAGGGTCATGGTCCTGCTGCAAGGTGAACCTCTGCCCCAGTCCCAAGTAATTTGCAGAACAGGTTTTCTTCCTATATTGCCCTGTATTTGGCTCCATCCATCAACTCTGACCAACTTCCATATTCCTGCTGAAGAAAAGCATCATGATACTGCCACCACCAAGTTTCCGTGTGGATGGTGTGTTCAGGGTGATGTGCAGTGTTAGTTTTTCAACACCCAAAGCATTTTGCTTTTAGGCCAAAAAGTGAAATGTTGGATTCATCTGACCAGAGCACCTTCCACATGTTGGCTGTGTACTCCACATGGCTTCTCGCAAACTGCAAACAATGTCTTTCTTCGTGTCACTCGTCCATACAATCTAGATTTGTGTAGTGCACAACTAATTGTTCTGTGGACAGATTCCCCCTACCTGAGCTGTGGATCTCTGCAGCTCCTCTAGACTTACCAGGGGCCTCTTGGATGCTCTTCTTGCCCCGCCTGTCTGTTTAGGCGGATTTCTTGGTAGGCATGCAGTTCTGCCATATTTCCATTAGCGGATGATGGATTGAACTGAATATTTATAACCTAACCCTGCTTTAAACTTTTCCCACAACTTTATCCCTGACCTGTCTATTGTGTTCTGTGGCCTTTTATGATGCGGTTTGTTCACCAAGGTTCTCTAACAAACCTCTGAAAGCCTCACAGAACATCAGTATTTATACATAAAAGGTGGATCATTTACCAATTAGGGGTCTTGTGAAGGCAATTGGTTCCACTAGATTTTAGTTAGAGGTATCAGAATAAAGGGGTCTAAATACAATTTCAATTTTGAGACATTTGTGAAAACCTACCACTTCACAATTATGTGCCACTTTGTGATGGTCTATCACATAAAATCCCAATAAAATATATTTACATTTTGGGTTTTAACATGACAAAAAAAAAAAATTGAACATTTCAAGGGGTATGAATGCGTTTAAGGCACCACATCTTCTGTTAACTGTATGAATAGCCAACATGATTAATAGGACAGCTATTAACATTTCCATTAAACCATTATTTCTAAACCAGGTCATAATTGTGGTAAATTTGATTAAATAGAACGGAGCCAATTCACAAACACTATAGAAAAGCGCATTACAGATTGTTGCTCATACTGAGTGATCAGGATTATTGTCATTCCATAAAAAGAAAGAAAACCGACTGGTTACTATGGAGAACCATTGTTTTTTACAGTATGAATGAATCACAATTATATAAAAAGTGTGCATCAGCATGATCAAGAAATACAGAAAATGCACTCAATTTTCACAATGGCAACCTCCTAGATAGAAGCACCAATGCTGAGGTCTTACACACAACTGAACAAAGTTTATAGTCGACACTGTACATCGGGGTCTCAAACTGGCGGCTCTCCAGCTTTTGAGAAACTACAAGTCCCATCATGCCTGTGAGCTATGCTTGCAATGCCTCATGGGACTTGTAGTTTTGCAACAGCTGAAGGGCCGCCAGTTTGAGACCCCTGCTGTACACATTATGCAATTGAAGTGCTTCGGCAACAGGAGCTACAGTAAAAGGATCAACCTGTTTTCAATTAATATACATTCTAGTCACTTTTATAGTGCATGTGGTCATTTCTGGTCCCACAAATCAGCACATCTATTAATGCAGTAAATTAAGTTTCAGAAACTTGATCAGTGATATTTGACCCTACCCATAATAATGTCCCAAAAGCAGATCATTAAAAGTGTTGATGTTGGGAGTACTAGGTTTCATGCAGTGCTGCACAATGTTACTATGCAATGTGACAATTTTATTTCAAAAGCACTTGCACAGCATGCATACAATGACTTCAGCAATATCTATTCTCCAACTGTGGGGTGCTTTATTCATAGTTCACCCTCTGATGAACTCACACCTTTCTACACAATGCACCAGATATATGTGAAAGGAAACTAATCACTAACTCAGTGACAGAGGCTCAGGGCTGGACTGACACCTATGCTACAGCTTAAGAAAAAGCCAATAGGAACCACAAAGTTGGGTGTGACATTATTTTGGGGCACACAGCCAAACTTAGCTAAAGTTAATCTATGGGTGGAGACTAACATACATCATACCAGCCTACATTTTATTTTGATTTTTACATTGATACACATGTACTAGTCAGGGGGAAAAAACTTGCATTAAATGCACTTCAAGGAAAACCAGCATCAAAAACATGATGTGTGGTTTCAAGACATTGTAAGAAAATATTTTAAATCATTTCAGCACAATGTTTGAAAATTACTGTAGGGAGTGAAAACATTAACATAATGGCATAACTAATGGACTATTATAAAATTGCAGATACAAATATTTTCATCAAGACGACTTAAGTTTACAGAAAAAAACTAGTAAAATTATGCTCAACTAAAATAAAAATTCTCATGTAAAGCAATGTGTTTATGACATACTGGAAGGGAATTTAGCAAAAAAAGGAGCATACAATTTCTAGCAGCTGTACAAGACAACCTTTGAAAATGAAGGATAAAAGATGGTTGGTTGCTATGCACAACTGCTCCAGTTTTTGATCAAGTCCACTTACCATAGGGTAAAATATTTGCACAGATTTAGTTGCTATATAGAATAAGATTTGTGTATTGCTAAAAAAAAATCTTCTACAGGTCATTAGGGATAAGCCGAACAACCCCGGTTCAGTCCGCAGCAGAACATGCAAAACAAAATTTAGAACACGCAAAACACTGTTAAAGTCTATGGGACACGAACATGAAAAATCAAAAGTGACAATTTTAAAGGTTTTTGCCATTAAAAGTTTTTGGGGACCTGGGTCCTGCCCCAGTGGACATGTATAAATGCAAAAAGTTTTAAAAACTGTAGTTTTTTCGGGAAAAAACTACTTCCGAACAAAAATTCCCCAAACACTTTGACAATAACTTGCATATAAAAATTAGCACTTTTGATTTCTCCCATAGACCGCGGCTTTCGAATTTGCCGCGAACACCCCAAATGATTTGCCATTCGGCAAACACCCGATGTTCGAGTCGAACTCAAGTTAGACTCGAACATTGGTCTCATCCCTACAGGTCATGTAAACCATTTTGCAATTTTTTGCCTTTCTAAAGAAGCCGAGAGGGCTAAAGCAGTGAAAATTTACTTTTATCAAACATTCACTGCAAGTAGGCTGCAACCCACAGACCTCTCTCCACTGACTTCCACCACTACACTTTCCTAAAAACTCCATCTGGGGCAAAATACCCAGTGCTGCGAGGGTCCAGTGCTATGCGACCTCCTCCCACATATCGCTGGTCAAAGACCAGAGCACTGTTTGCGATTCGGCACTGCGTTGCTTTAACTGACAATTGCGCGATGTGGCTCCCAAACAAAATTGGCGTCTTTTTTCCCCACAAATAGAGCTTTCTTTTGGTGGTATTTGATCACCTCAGCGGTTTTTAGTTTTTGCGCTATAAACAAAAATAGAGCGACAGTTTAAAAAAAAAAAAAAAAAAATATTTTTTACTTTTTGCTATAATAATCATATATATATATATATATATATATATATATATATATATATATATATATATATATATATATATATATATATATATATATATATATATATATATATATATATATATATATAAAATTATCCTCAGTTTAGGCCAATACGTATTCGACATTTTTTTTTTACAAAAATATCGCAATAAGCGTTTATTGATTGTTAGTGCAAAAGTAATAGCGTTTACAAAATAGGGGGTATTTTTAGGGCATTCATTTTTTTTTTACTAGTAATGGGGGCGATCAGCGATTTTTTTCGGTACTGCGACATTATGGCGGACACTTGACACTTTTGACACTTTTTGGGACCATTGGCATTTTTATAGCGATCAGTGCTATAAAAATGCATTGGATTACTATAAAAATGCCACTGACAGTGACGGGGTTAACACTAGGGGGCGGGGAAGGGGTCAAGTATGTTCCCTGGGTGTGTTCTAACTGTAGGGGGGGGGTGGCCTCACTAGGGGAAATGACCGATCTTCTGTTCATACATTGTATGAACAGAAGATCAGCAGTGAAGATCAGGAAGAAGCCTTGCGGCTTTACTGCCCTGTTCCTTACTACGCGTGCGTGAGTAACGCAGCGCTTTCCTGGTGGTCCACTGTCTCCTGGGACCAGTGTGTTTCCCAGAAGGCAGCAAGGGAAGTGGAGTGACTCCCGTGGGAGTCTCTCCCCAGAAGTGGGTGCAAATACCTGTATAATACAGGTATTTGCACCCCCCTTCCCCAGAAAGGTGCCAAATGTGACACAGGAGGGGGGGGGGGTCCGAAAAGTGGAAGTTCCATTTTTGGGTGGAACTCCGCTTTAACCTCTACCTTTAGGCTACAACAGTATAAAGATCAAACACCTTCAGCTTCTCAATAGAGTGGATAGTTGGGTCTCTGTTTATTAACCACTTGACCACCGGGCCTATTCTGGCACTTCTCTCCTTCATGTGAAAATCACAATTTTTTTGCTAGAAAATTAATCAGAACCCCCAAACATTATATATTTTTTTTAGCAGACATCCTAGGGAATAAAATGGCAGTCATTGCAATACTTTTTGTCACACCGTATTTGCGCAGCGGTACTACAAGTGCACTTTTTTTGGGGAAAAAATCACTTTTTTGAATTAAAAAATAAGACAACAATAATTTTTGCCCAATTTTTTTATATATTGTGAAAGATAATGTTACGCAGAGTAAAATGATACCCAACATGACACGCTTAAAAATTGCGCCCGCTCGTGGCATGGCGTCAAACTTTTACCCTTAAAAATCTCGATAGGCGACGTTTAAAAAATTCTACAGGTTGCATTTTTTGAGCTACAGAGTAGGTCTAGGGCTAGAATTATTGCTCTCGCTCTAACGATCGCGGCAATACCTCACTTGTGTGGTTTGAACACCGTTTTCATATGCGGGCGCTACTCGCGTATGCGTTCGCTTTTGCGCGCGAGCTCGTCGGGACGGGGCGTTTTTAAAAAAATTTTTTTTTTGTTTTCTTATTTATTTTTATAATTTTTTACACTGAAATAAAAAAATAAATAAAAATATCACTTTTATTCCTATTACAAGGAATGTAAACATCCCTTGTACTAGAAAAAAGCATGACAGGTCCTCTTAAATATGAGATCTGGGGTCAAAAAGACCTCAGATCTCATATTTAGGCTTAAATGCAAAAAAAGAAAAAAAAATATTAAATTGTCATTTTTTTAAATGACAGAAAAAAAAAATGTTGCTTTAAGACGCTGGGCGGGACTGACGTTTTGACGTCACTTCCTCCCAGCAGAACTATGGGGACGGGCGAAGGAGATTTTTCCTTCAGTCTCAGTCCCCAGTCACTTGCCGAACGGACCCGATCGCCTCCGCCGCTACCGACGGCTACGGTAAGCGGCGGAAGGCGCGGGAGAGCGGCGGGAGGGGGGGCCCCCTTTCCCGCCACCGATAACGGCGATCTTGCAGCGAATCCGCCGCGGAGACCGCCGTTATCGTTTACAGGACCGTCGGCACTAAAGATGCATACCTCGGTTGTGGCAGCAGCTGCTGCCGTTACCGAGATATACATCTTTAACCACTTGACCACTGGGCACGAAAACCCCCTTAATCACCAGACCAATTTTCAGCTTTCGGTGCTCTCACAATTTGAATGACAATTACTCAGTCATACAACATTGTACCCATCTGAAATTTTTGTCCTTTTTTTCACACAAATAGAGCTTTCTTTTGGTGGTATTTGATCACCTCTGCGGTTTTTATTTTTTGCGCTATAAAAGAAAAAAGACTGAAAATTCTGTAAAAAAAATAAAAAAATAAAAAAATCTAGTTTGTCATATTAGCAGGTTATTTCTCACACACAGCATATGCATACTACAAATTACACCCCAAAACACATTCTGCTATTCCTCCCGAGTATAGCGATACCACATGTGTGCGACTTTTACACAGCGTGGCCACATACAGAGGCCCAACATGCAGGGAGCACCATCAGGCGTTCTGAAGCACCCAGGCCAATTTTGACATTTCTCTCCTACATGTAAAAATCATCATTTATTTGCTAAAAAATTACATAGAAACCCAAAACATTATATATGCTTTTTTTTCAAAGACCCTAGAGAATACAATGGCGGTTGTTGCAACTTTTTATCTTGCACGGTATTTTCGCAGCAATTTTTTGAACGCGTGTTTTTTAAAAAAAAAAAAACAGTTTTGTGCTTAAAAAAAAAAAAACAGTAAAGTTAGCCCAATGTTTTTGCATAATATGAAAGATAAAGTTACGCCGAGTAAATAGATACCCAACATGTCACCCTTCAAAATTGCACATGCTCGTGAAATTGCGCCAAACGTTGCTACTTAAAAATCCCCATAGGCGACGTATTGCAAGGTATTGGAGTATTGAGGGTATTGCAGAGTATTGGGGGGGTATTGCAGAGTATGGGGGGGTATTGCAGAGTATGGGGGGGTATTGCAGAGTATGGGGGGGTGGGTATTGCAGAGTATGGGGGGGTGGGTATTGCAGAGTATGGGGGGGTGGGTATTGCAGAGTATGGGGTGGGGTATTGCAGAGTATTGCACTCATACTTTAGTGCTTATTATTTTTATATTGCAGAGTATTGCGCAGGGATGGCTGGATCTGTGACTGCAATTGTCACAGATCCAGCCCACAGTGCGGCAGCTGCTGCTGCCGCCCGCTCCCCCCCCCCCCTCCCTCTCTCACACTGTACCGAACGGTACAGAGAGGAGAGGGAGGAACCGGCGTCATTACATGACGCCGGTTTGTTTACAAGTGATCGCGCCGTCATTGGACGGCGCGATCACGTGGTAAGGAGCCGCTTCCATTGGCTCCTTACCGCGATCCGTGTTGCTGCGGGTCCCATGGACCCGCCGAGCACCGGTGATCGCGTGTGCGCGCCCGCTCGGGCGCGCAATTCTGACTCTCTGGGAGGACGTATATTGACGCCCTCCTAGAGTTAGGGAACCGCCTTGTAGCCGTATTTCGGCTATAGGGCGGTTACCAAGTGGTTAAAAACAGGACGTCTTTTTGACATGAGGCGGTGGGCAAGTGGTTAAGAAACATAACTCTTAGCTGAAGCAGAGGGGGAAGGGGTGCCCCTGCCACATCTTCTTTGCCCCCTTCCTTTCTCACCCCAATTGCTGCCCCCCCAGAAGCAGTCCCTCCAGGAAATTGTATTTTTTTTTTTTTTTTTTTTTTAAAGTGTACAAGGTAAAAGGCAAACCCCCGGATTCTCTATTCGAGACATTGTATCAACATTACAGGTATATAGGGTTATAGCAAGCCATTATATATCTGGGGTGAGATTGTGAAGGAACAGTATTGTATACTTACAGGCATATTAAAAATAGTGGACAAGACAACCGTGACACATACATGCAAAGTGAAATAATCCATATTACTTTACTATAGTGTTTCTCAATTCCAGTCCTCAGGCCCCCCCAACAGGTCAGGTTTTCAGTAGGGTTGTCCCGATACCACTTTTTTAGGACTGAGTACGAGTACCGATACTTTTTTTCAAGTAGTCGCTGATACCGAATACCGATACTTTTTTTTAAATGTGTCCCCCCATATGCAGCAATGTCCCCCCATATGCAGCAATGTCCCCCCATATGCAGCAATGTCCCCCCATATGCAGCAATGTCCCCCATATCCAGCAATGTCCCCCATATCCAGCAATGTCCCCCACATCCAGCAATGTCCCCCACATCCAGCAATGTCCCCCACATCCAGCAATGTCCCCCACATCCAGCAATGTCCCCCACATCCAGCAATGTCCCCCACATCCAGCAATGTCCCCCACATCCAGCAATGTCCCCCACATTCAGCAATGTCCCCCACATTCAGCAATGTCCCCCATATCCAGCAATGTCCCCCATATCCAGCAATGTCCCCCATATTCAGCAATGTCCCCCATATTCAGCAATGTCCCCACATTCAGCAATGTCCCCACATTCAGCAATGTCCCCACATCCAGCAATGTCCCCCATATCCAGCAATGTCCCCATATCCAGCAATTCTATTTTGGTATCGGGGGTATTTGCGAGAGTACGAGTACTCCCGCAAATACTCGGAATCGGTCCCGATACCGATACTAGTATCGGTATCGGGACAACCCTAGTTTTCAGGATTTCCCTCAGATGAAAAGGCTGTGGTGATTACTAAGGCAGTGAAACTGATCAAATCACCTGTGCAAAATAATGGAAATCCTGAAAACCTGACCTGTTGGGGGGGCCTGAGGACTGGAATTGAGAAACACTGCTTTACTATAATCAAAAGAATAACGTGGGTCTACATGTTGCGAGTTATATTCCATGTAGCAATTACTGCCATTTGGACTGCATTAAATATACATCATTTGATGTGCACATATTGGATATTTACCTACCCTTATATATTTTATATACTACCAGATATACACACTATAAAAAGGGTATTGCTGGATGGGAAGTAAGGGAAGTAATAGTCAAAGTCGATGTGGCCATTATGTGCTACAGATTACAGTAGTCTAAGGTGTCTGCAGGTTATCAAAAACAATTTCAGGTTAATCTTTTTGCCACAGCCTATTTAACATTCCATTTTCTGATATTGATGCACTGTGTGACACTCTGCTGCCATCTATATATGTTAAGCTGAATTTCAACAGCGCACAGCTCACTTATTCTGCTAAAGTAGCTGAAAATTATGTATATAATATAACCCATTTTTACATATGTGGAATATGTCCCAAATATGGATGTCCTATTAATGCAAAACCAAGACTGGCAAAAATATGAAATATTAGCACTTTAAAGAGTATGATTATATTTACACATTTCCAGAATGCATATCTACAGGCCAAAATAGCCAGCACAATTACAAATGGCCAGTACAGCCACTGCTTTTTAGATCTAAATACACCCACCCCCTATATATCTATACCTTTTAGAGATGAGCATTTCTTCCAAAATGCAATCAATTTGGGCAACATTCACAAAGCCAACTTAGTGGGTATTCACACAACTTTTTTGCATTGAATATTGGTGAACCTCCAAAAAAAAAAAAACACACTCCCAAACCAAACACCAAGTTGTTTTTTGACATCCATTTCTTGTTGGGTAAACTTCCCTTTACCTCCTGTACTATAAACACATAAACACAACAGGATAGAAAATCTAAAGGAATTGAAGGACTTCCTCTCAGTAGTCAATGTAACAAGAACAGTCAATGGAAGACCTTAGATTTCCCCACACTTACATTTTGGATAGATTGGCCAAAGCTTTTATTTATTTAATTCAATTTGGGTAAAAAAAAAACTCACCAGGGCACCAAATCCATGCACCCCAATTACATTTTCTGAACAAGCCGTAAAATACCCATTCACCTCTGTCGCCATAGGCATTTTGGAATATTAATCTTCAAATTTCAGAAAGGCACTGAAATCTTAGGGGGTATTTGGGTACCATAAATAAACAGTTGCTTTTCAGCACACAATGCCACGTAATGAGATTTTGTGCAATGTGAAAATGCATGTATTCCTGCATCAGAGATCTGAAGTGAGCCTTGGCTAGTTTTTTTATTTCTATTGCAGCACATTAGTGCCAGCTCTGCAATGTAAAAACAAAAAAATATATTCACTGTTAAAATGAATCGCTGTTTTTAACCCCCGACTGCCCATATGTGGTGCAGCAAAGGGCTGAGCTTTAATGGTCACATGATGCACATATGTGACCAGTGTGTTTAGGTGGGGAGGGAGTCAGAAGTGCATTATTTAAATGATCTGTGAAGGGTTTCAGGGCGACTTTGCTGCTCTGGGAGCTCTTCATTCCAGAATGTGGCAGGGGGCAGCGTGGTGCACAATTCAGCACTTCATGCAGCTCCCTTTTTTTCTTTTGTACAAACCAGTAAAGTGTACAAAACATACGTCATTCACAGTAACATACTGCAGTGCTGCACATTGCTATGCGATAAAATACAGCATGTCTGCATTTTGGCACAGCTCTAGACTGCATTGCAGTGTGAATGGGACACAAAGGAAACAACCATTTCCTGTGTGTCCTTGCAGTAAAATGTTTTACAATGCAGTAAAAAGTCTGTCACTACAGTGCGATTCACCATTAAAGCAGTTGTAAAGGCTTGCGTTTTCTTTTCATGTTTAAGGGGGGCGTGGCCAAGAGCGCCATGTGAGCGGACATGTCTCACAGAGCTCCCTGACCGTATACTGCAGCGATCCTTCTCCCGGCCGACACTGCCTAAAATCGGCTTCGGACACCATTATTTTTAATACACTACAGCCAGGGGCTCCCTCAGTACAGGCCTCGCAGCAGGCCTCAGCCCAGATCTCCTCGGAGGAGGAGGAGGGAGCTGAGCAGCCCACTCTGGCACAAATCCTCAGAGTAGTGAATAAATGCACGGCTACAGTGCAGACATTGCAGGAACACTTTGGGGGACCGAAAGAGGAGGTGGGATTGATCCGCCATGACTTCCAAAAGATTAGGGAGCACACCATAGCTGTGGAGAGCCGGGTCAGTGATGTGGAAGATAGAATAGCCCCCCTCAGTAGGGAACTACAAGTCACAGCCAGAACAGCAACTGCCAATGGGCTCAGGAATGAGGACATTGAGAACCATTTGAGAAGGAGCAATGTCCGTATTGTGGGACTCCCAGAAAAAAACTGAATGCAGAGATCCCACTGCGTTTGCCAAATATCTCCTGCAGCCAATTCTCTACAAAGATGCTTTTTCCCCCCTCTTTTACTCAGTTGAGAGAGCGCATAGAGTGCCGCCACGGCCTCTGCCCCGGGCAACCCACCACGCACCATGCTTGCTAAACTCCTTAACTTCGAAGATAAGGAAATCATTCTGAGACTGGCCAGAGAGCAGCACAACATACAGTTTAATAGCGCAAGGGTATCCTTCTACCCTGATTTTTCAGCAGAGGTACAAAGGCGCAGGGCCAAATTTGGGAAAGTGAAGAGACGGCTTCAAACGCATGCGAGCCAACTATGCCACGCTATATCCTGCCAAGCTTCGGATCATTGCAGGAGGCAGGGTGCAATTCTTTTAGTCAGCAGCAGACGCCTCAGCATGGCTGGATTTGAATGAACACCTGATTTGCCAGGCGGATGGCTCAGCAGCAGACGCGGACTGAATCCCAAATGTATACCGGACTGGGAGGGTTTTTTGGAAAGACCATTTTTCTTGTTAAATACTGCTGGACTATGCTATCCAGCAGCCACATGGTTACATGACCGGGAGAATAATATCTTTATCCACTCAGGAACTGAGCGAATTTTTATTTTTTGCTTTACCCGTTTTCATGCGAATTGGAACACTGAGTGCCGGAGGAGGCACAATGCTTGGGCCACAGTTTGCTTGTTGCATCTACGGCTGAACTGGGGTATGAATTATGCCCAGCAAATACTCTGCGAGATGTACACTGGATGCCCTCCCTCCCTTGTGGAACAGCAGAATGCTTAATGCTAACTTTTCGCCCATCCCAGCTGATGCTTTTTTGCATTGGCCTTGTCATGTGACTTGTTAGCCCTGTGCAGGGGAATGGGGAGTGGTATGTTCATTGTTTGGAGGTTTGATATGTTATTTGATGGAGCATGGTTGGTGTGGGGTGGCGGATGTGGAGGCACGCTTACGGCCGAGTTTGGCCGATGTGCGTTCACTTGCGCCACGACCATATGCGCCAGTGCCTTTGATGTGACATGATGGCGGGAATTGCAATAGTCTCATGGAATGGTTTGTGAGATCCACTTAGACGGACCATGGTGTCCACCTCTCTCAGAAAACATTTCCTAGCTGTGTGTGTATTACAGGAGACTCATTTGACTCCAGACACTAGGTCATGGATGGAGTTTGCATGGGCGGGCTTTGTGTATCACTCCACTCACACCTCGTACTCCCGCAGTGTGTGTCTTGATTCATCGATCCTTGGATTTTCAGTTACTTGACTCTAGGATCGACCAGGAGGGGAGGTATGTGTTCCTACTATGTAAAATGTACCAACTGATAATTATTCTGGCTGCAGTATATATTCCTCCACCATTCAGCCCTCTGATACTACATACTCTCCTTGCCTTTCAGTTGTGCAACCCGGGAGTGCCCCTGGTTGTGGTGGGGGATTGCAACGGAATTATAGACCCGCATTTGGATAGGCACCCTGCCCCGGGGGGGACACCCTGGGGCGACAAGACCGGCCCTGGTAAAAAAATTCAGAGGAAGTGGGGTGGATAGATCCCTGTAGACTGAGAAACAATTTTCATGCTTTTCCAAGTCTCACATGTCCTTATCCAGGATTGATCTGTGTCTGTGCTCGACCACGGCATCCCAGTATGTTGAGGGTATACAGTAACTCCCTAGGAGCATCTCAGACTTTTCCCCCATCCTACTTCACTTGATGGTCAGACCCAGGTCTAATTTTCCACGAACACCATGGAAATTGAATGCCTCCTGGCTAAACCTTTTCCCCTCCCATGTAAAAATTGAGAGTGACATTGTGGCCTACTGGCAGAGACATGCTGATTATCCTGGCACAGACGCCGCTTGGGATGCTTTTAAAGCCTTCCTGAGGGGAATATTTATAGCAGAGGTGAATGCCATCAAACACGATACAGCTGAACAGAGATCAGGTTGCTCAAATGGTTAAACGTTTAGAGGCTGAATACATAGCCAACTCGGGGAAGGGCTCCCGTGAGGCATGGATAGCTGCACAGGACGCATTGAATAGAATTGATGCCTTTAAAGCAGAGAAAAAGCATGTTTTTACTAAAATGGCCTTCTATGAGGAGGGGGAACAGACGGGTAAACTTCTGGCTAAGATAGTTCAATCACAACAAGTGACTCCATCCATTGGGGCCCTAAGGGTTGAGGGGGGAAAACTAGTGAACACTCCTGAACTGGTAATGCGGGAACTGGTAAATTTCTACTCTGACCTCCATCAAATCAAAACAAACGCACACGATGGAGAAGACTCAGGATTTTCTACAGGGGATAGAGCTACCGTGTATGACGGAGTCCCAGGTGGATTCCCTTGAAGCTCCCATTACTATTGAGGAGATGGTAGAGGCTACCAACTCTTTTCCCAACTCCAGGGGATGATGGCATCCCGATTGAGATGTACAAACTGTATGGGGATGTTGTGTGGCCGAAACTGCTCCGCAATCTGAATGCCGCCAGGGAATCGCAACGGCTCCGATTCCATGAGACAAGCCAGCATAGTCTTGTTGCTTAAACCTGGGAAAGACCCACTAGACCAGGGGTATGCAATTAGCGGACCTCCAGCTGTTGCAGAACTACAAGTCCCATGAGGCATAGCAAGACTGACAGCCACAAGCATGACACCCAAAGGCAGAGGCATGATGGGAATTGTAGTTTTGCAACATCTGGAGGTCCGCTAATTGCATATCCCTGCACTAGACCCTGGCTCCTATAGGTCCATTGCACCCCTTCAAAATGATATAAAAATCCTGGCCAAAGTTTTAGCAATGAGATTGAACAAGGTGATTGCAGCAATTATACATCCGGATCAATCAGGTTTTATATCGGAGAGATCTACAGCCATTAACCTCAGGAGATTGTTCCTTAATATACAGTCTTCAGCGGATAATACAGGGGATAGGGCATTACCGTCTTTAGATGCACATAAGGCATTCAATAGCATAGAATGGCAGTACCTATGGGCAACGTTAACCAAATTTGGGTGCGGCTCCTGTACGACTTCCCCATGGCGGTCATTAGGGAGGAGAGCAGAGTGTCTTCTCCCTTCCCGTTGTACAGGGGGACCTAGCAGGGCTGCCCCCTGTCACCTTTACTGTTTGCTATTGCCATAGAACCTCTGGCGGCTCTGGTGCGCTCCAACCCCCTCAATTACGGGTTTTCAATATAGACAGACGCATGAAAAAATTATGCTTTATGCGGATGACACTATGCCATTATTGGGCGATACGTCGGGATCCCTTTGTGAGACTGTCGGTGGTTCAGACTTTTGGCTCCTTCTCTGGCCTCCTAATCAATTGGACTAAATCCACAATTATGCTTCTAGACTCTGTGGCCCCTCGTTACAGAACATCCCAGTATCCACTAAATTTAAATATCTGGGTGTTTGGGTTACCCCTCAGCCACTCGACTATGTTGCTCTCAATCTCACTGCCTCGGTAGGCAGGATTAGAGATAAATCTAAAATATGGTCAAAATTAAAAATGTCCCTGGTAGGTAGAGTGAACCTTACAAAAATGTTTATACCACAGCTCTTATATATTTTGCATAATACCCCTATGGTGGTCCCACTGAAGGTCTTTAGAAGCAGGACGCTGTGCCCATAGGTAGGCAACAGGATCTTCAATCCCCTTCCTTACTATGCCTTGGCCTACAGAGATGGTCTACCAGACATGTCTCCACTGGCCTTAGTTATAATTATATGTGTTTCTTGTTAATGATCCTTTTCCTTTGTACTCCACCTTGTAGATCGTCTGACGAAGCGATTAATGCATCGCGAAACTAGTCTAGACCCGAGACTGTCTCATGGCGCTTTTGGTCCACCCGTACCCCCTCCTCCTTTCTGAAGGGATTGCACATCTGGTGACCGCTTTATATGTACTGTATTTTAAATGTATTGTCCGTTTTTAAAAAAAAAATCTTTATGTATACTATGTGAATAAATTGTTAAAAAAAAAAAACTACCCTTTTGCATCACTCTAGTTGAGTATAAACACTTTATATTGTACCGGTATAGTCCTCCCGCCCACACACTTCCTGACGGTTTTCAGGGTTCTCTGGGGATTCCCTGAACCCGTCAATTCTATCTTCGATACTAGGATGATGGTACACCCCTAACCCCCTTCATATTTTTTCTCAACTTGAGAGGTTTCAATATAGCTACAGAAGCCAAACGAGGCAGGGGGGCTAGCTGTCCCCAATACTTGGCTGTACTATCTAGCCGCCCAGTTGCAACATATTGCTCGAGCGATATCCAGGGGGATGGGTGACCCGGTAGTGGCCATATTACAACATATGACGGGCATGGATAGTGTAGTTACTGGTCTTGAAGCTTTACAATGTGCCAAGTCGAACAGGCTCTTCCCCACCTATGCATTGATTCAAAAAATTTGGAACAAAACTTGTCAACTGCAAAACAGACGGCTTTACAGGGCACAGCCCAATTTGGAACAATCGGTACTATGGGGAGTTACGGCTTTTGACCTGTGGAGAGCAGTGGAGGAGGTACGGGGTTACCCATTTGGTTCATATCTTCTGAGGGGGCCGTCTGCTCTCTTTCGCGGAGCTCCGGGAGAAGTTTGGACTGCCTCAGTCAATGCACTTTTACTACCCCTGCAGCTAAGTCATGCGGTTAGGGCCCAGGCTGGGAACAATCCGTGGGTCTTGTCCTCTGCCCCGATTTTTCACTACATAACTGGGGTGTCCAGTTTCAAAGGCTTTATCTCCAGCTCATATGCTATGCTACTTTCATAATTTCTCCCGGGTATCCCCTCTAGGGTGGTGACCTCCTGGGAGAGGGACGTAGGCGTCTGAGGAGGAACAATGAGAGGAGGCACTGCTAGCTATACAGGGGTCCTCACTTAACGTTGCTCAACGTCTATCGCAAATGTATATATTTTTTTACGAGTACACTTCATGCCAGCTAGGCTGTACAGAATGGGCCTGGTGGGGGATAACTGCCCCAGATGCGCTAGAGATCACGGAGACTTCATCTGATGTGGCGGTGCCCTAAACTGCACCTCTATTGGACAGGGGTTCTTAAAACCCTGAATGAGGTGTTTATGATTCAGGTACCACAAGACCCTAAAGTGTGTATTTTCGGTATTATAGATGACTTGCCACTTGACAATCCGAAAAAAGCCATTGGCAGGGCCCTCTTCCAGGCCCGCAAACTTATCCTTCACCATTGGAGGGCCACGGAACCCCCCAGGTTGGGTGAATGGATAGCTCAGATGGGATTTACTCTCCCGGCAGAGAAAAATATATACCAGCACAGGGGCCGGTGGGGAGGTTTATTCGATATGGACCCCCTGGTTGAATACACGGGGACTAGCCCCACTTGAATTGGTGTTAGACAGGTTACTCATTTAAAAAGTGGATGTAGCGGTACACAGCTTAATCAATATAAAGGCACATACTGGGAAGGGTGTGTGTGTCCGGGGCCAGGTAACTGTCTACAATGGGATGGGTTATGGAATGTGAGAGATTACAGTTATTCTTTGCATGTTTTTATGGCAGTCCAATGTTCTCATTGGTGTGACTGTCTGTTTCATTCTTTTAATGTGTTATGGAAAAAATGTATGTAACCTTGTATGTATTAACATACGTTTCAATAAACATTCTTTGAGGAAAAAATAAAAATAAAAAAAGGTTTAAACTTACCCGCATCCCCAAACTCCTTGTTGGATCCCCTCAATGGCCCTCTAGGCTCCTCTTCTCCATGCACCACTACTGGAAGCTGCTTCTTATGGGGGTGCACCTGGGGCCTCTGCAGAGGCAGGCCATGTGTATCCATAGACACCGCAGTTCAGCCCCACCCCCCTCCCCCACAGGATTCGACTGACAAGAGTAGGTGCCAATGTCTCCCACTGCCCATCAGCACTCCATTACATTCACTGGATGGCAGGTGAGACATCAGGGGGTCTTTAAAACCCCTGATGTCTCAAAGGGACCAGCTCACTCGCAAATTGCAGGCACGAGCGCAGGAATGTAGATTTGCACGTAAAAACACACAAATCCCTGTCCTGTCAGAGGAGGAGAAACAGATTGTGTTCTGTCTTCTCCCCCAGTCAGTCCAACCCCTCAGTTAGAACACACCTAGGGAACCCACATTTAACCCCTTGATCACCCCTAGTGTTAACCCCTTCCCTGCCAGTGACATTTATACAGTGGCTATTTTTAGGTCTGATTGCTGTATAGATCAGGGTTTGACAAATTTGCTTGGAATCTAGGAGCCAGCTAAAAAAGTTAGGAGCCAGAAAACGCACCCCGTCCCGATGAGCTTGCGCGCAGAAGCGCATATATAAACGGTGTTCAAACCACACATGTGAGGTATCGCCACAATTGGTAGAGCGAGAGCAATAATTATAGCCCTAGTCGTCCTCTAACTCAAAACATGCAACCTGTAGATTTTTTTTAAACGTTGCCTATGAAGATTTTAAAGGGTAAAAGTTTGTCGGTATTCCACGAGCGGACGCAATTTTGAAGCGTGACATGTTGGGTATGAATTTACTCGGTGTAACATTATCTTTCATAATATTAAAAAAAAGGGGATAACTTTACGGTTTTATTTTTTGAATTAAAAAAAGAAATTTTTTCCAAAAAAAGTGCGCTTGTAAGACCGCTGGGGCAGCGCAAATACGGCGTGACAGAAAGTATTGCAACGATCGCCATTTTATTCTCTAGGGTGTTAGGATAAAAATATATATAATGTTTGGGGGTTCTAATTAGAGGGAAGAAGATGGCAGTGAAAAATAGTGAAAAATTACATTAGAATTGCTGTTTAACTTGTAATGCTTAACTTGTAATACCAACGGCCACCACAAGATGGCGCCAGCTCACGCATCTGGTGGTAATAACTTGTAATACCAACGGCTCACCACCAGATGGCGCCACCTTCCAAGCCAAGTCGCCAGGACACCATTTCTAGTCGCCATGGCGACCTGGCGCCCGAGATTTGTCGAGCCCTGGTATAGATGTCAATGGCCCCACAAAAGGTGTCAAAAGTGTGTTTCAATCCCGATAAATGCTGCTCGCCACCATTAGTGTGATATCCATCTATCTCCATGCATACCCTCCACTTTGTAGATGCTATAACTTTTGCAGAAGCCACTTTAAAAATGGGGATATTATAGCAAAAAAGTAATATTTTGTCATTTTCAAAATCGCGCTGGTTTATAGCGCAAAAAACAAAAACCGCAGAGGTGATCAAATGCCACCAAAAGAAAGCTCTGTGTGTGTGTGACGTAATTTTTGTTTGGGTACAAAGTTGCACGACCGCGCAATTGTCAATTAACTTGGTGCCGTACCGCAAAAAATAGCCTGGTTGGGAAGGGGGAAAATTCTTCCGGGCTGAAGTGGTTAAAAAATGCATCCCATATGTGATAAGTTAAGAGATTGTTAAAAAACTAGACAATGCATTTCCTGAGGAAAATGCGAGTGGGAATGCTGAATTGCTGAGCCCGCACCAAAGCCATTCACCATAACCACTACAGTATATTTAGGACATACAAGCAGTGTTCCTTCAGTACTTATAAAGCCTAATATCACACAGCTCCTTTCTCTATCTGCAATATAGTGTCCTGACTTGCCTGGTCGCCCCTCCCCCCTCAAGAGGCTTTCTCCACATGAGGTGGGGGAGGACTGCACTGAGGTAAGGAAAGCTATTTAGGGAATCAAAATACCATTAGAAACGCTTTCATCCACACGCAAAATCAGTTATCGTAGCCTTAAAACAAAACGTAATAAATCCACAACCGTACATGCGATCGATACAGCGACTACACCATTTGAAACACAAGGCTTTTGTGAACGCATCGATATGAAATTTATGTTGATAAACTTAAAAATGTGGCCATGCCAGCGATTTAGAAAAGAGCGTCTTTGTGTGTTTTGCAGGAATTTTTTTTAGACTTTTTAACATGACGGTCAATGGGAGGGCGTTTGAGGCACTTGTCCTTTAGAAGCTCCTGGAACTAAAAGTCAAATGCCTATCGCAAAACTGATCACATTGCCTGAAACCAGACAAGCATACCTACGTTTTGATATATAAATTGTGTATGACAAGTAGATCTTGTGGGCGTGAGAGCAATTTGTTCGCCCTTTTTTTAAAGATAATTTTTGTTTTCAAAGATCTCCACTCTAAAGGTCACATGACACACTCTAAACCTGCTCCATAGGATTACATTATAACCGATTAAAAAATCACTAAACGTAAATTGCGTTTTCACAAAAACCGTATAAGATATCAATCTAAAAAGTCATGTTTGGATAGCTGAATATTTTGTGACCGCTTTAAAGTTTGTTTGGTGTCTGTAAGTGAAAGTATGAAGGAGCTGAAACTTTTGGCAGAACGTGTGTTTTGAAGCAGGAAAAAGGATGTTCTCATTGACTTCAATGTTAAAAAAAAGTGTCTAAAAGCTTAATATTTTAAAAAGTATAAATAGTACAAAAAAACTTGAAGTCCCATCGTTAGCTGAACGAGATGAACATTTTAAAAAGTTGAATGGTCTCAATAGCTGAAAGTATGCAGAAGTTACGCAGAGCCAAAAAACGTACGGAATAATAAAATTAAAACTAGACAATGCATTTCCTGAGGAAAATGCGAGTGGGAATGCTGAATCGCTGAATTGCTGAGCCCGCACAAAAGCCATTCACCATAACCACTACACTATCATTAGGACATACAAGCAGTGTTCCTTCAGTACTTATAAAGCCTAATATCACACAGCTCCTTTCTCTATCTGCAATATAGAGAGTGTCCTGACTTGACTGGCCGCCCCTCCCCCCTCAAGAGGCTTTCTCCACATGAGGTGGGGGAGGAGGACTGCACTGAGGTAAAGAAAGCTATTTAGGGAATCAAAATACCATTAGAAACGCTTTCATCCACACACAAAATCAGTTATCGAAGCCTTCAAACAAAACGTAATAAATACACAACCGTACATGCGATCGATACAGCGACTTCACCGTTTGAAAGACACGGCCCTTGTGAACGCATCGATATAAAATTTATGTTGATAAACTTAAAAATGTGGCCATGTCAGCGATTTAGAAAAGAGCGTCTTTGTGTGTTTTGCAGAAACATTTTTTAGACTTTTTAACATGTCTCTTGTCCTTTAGAAGCTCCTGGAACTAAAACTAAAATACGTATCACAAAACTGATCACATTGCCTGAAACCAGACAAGCATACCTACGTTTTGATATATAAATTGTGTATGACAAGTAGATCTTGTGGGCGTGAGAGCAATTTGTTCCCCCTTTTTTTAAAGATAATATTTTTTGTGGATGATCTGCACTCTAAAGGTCACATGACACTCTAAACCTGCTCCATAGGATTACATTATAACCGATAAAATATCACTAAACGTAAATTGCGTTTTCACAAAAACCGTAAAAGATATCAATCTAAAAAGTCATGTTTGGATAGCTGAATATTTTGTGACCGCTTTAAAGTTTGTTTGGTGTCTGTAAGTGAAAGTATGAAGGAGCTGAAACTTTTGGCAGAACGTGTGTTTTGAAGCGGTAAAAAGCATGTTCTCATTGACTTCAATGTTAAAAAAAAGTGTCTAAAAGCTTAATATTTTAAAAAGTATAAATAGTACAAAAAAACTTGAAGTTCCATCGTTAGCTGAACGAGACGAACATTTTAATAGTTGAATGGTCTCAATAGCTCAAAGTATGCAGAAGTTACGCAGAGCCAAAAAACGTACGGAATAATAAAATTAAAATTAAAATTAAGAAGAAGAATAAAAAACGAATATCAATACTGGGAATGCTTATTAAAGCATTCCCACTAATAAAAAACGAATATCAATACTGGGAATGCTTATTAAAGCATTCCCACTAATAATAAAAAACGAATATCAATACTGGGAATGCTTATTAAAGCATTCCCACTAATTAAGAAGAAGAATAAAAAACGAATATCAATACTGGGAATGCTTATTAAAGCATTCCCACTAATAAATCAAATTTACACCCAAAGCACTTAAAATCTCTATTTTGGAGTTTAATACAGATTTAAAGCTTAGCAACTGATCATAATTGTGAGTAGATTGTCATACTTTTGTTACATGTTATAGCAATCTTTAGTATTCCAGTTCTCTCTGGGTGTGTGTAAAGCTGGCTATAGATGGCTAGAATGTCAAAGAAAAATTAGGTCTTAGAAAAATGCGTACAAAAAAATCTTAATATTTGAAAGCTGTTCAAAAGATTGTTTGCCTTTAACATTTGATTTTGGAATAAAATAAGATTTTACCAAATTAAATCCACATACAGAAAAATTGTGTTGGAGAAAATAATTGTCCATTCTGCATCTTTAAATGTTCTTGTCATTGCAAAAACAAAGGCCAATTTGACCCACCAATTAGTAAACTAACCTCTTACAATATTTATTTTTTAAATTTTCATTTAAAAAAATTCTACCCACCTATGGCCAGCTTAAAGTGCAACTAAAAAGGCAAATTCTTTTTTCGTTTTGGATAGCGTGAAAAGGGATTAGACCACCACAATGGGTTCATTGCTGTCTGTGCCCCACTTAGGGAGGCTCACCCCATTTTCCTGTTCACCATTATCCCTGAAAAAGTGATCTTAAAATAAAAAATAGTTTTTTGGGTGCACATCAGAACAGTCTAGAGGCGATATCTTCCAATAGGACTAGTTCTGGTGACTCCAGGATTCACTTACTTTGGAAGGATTTTCTCCCACTTATTTGGCTATGGGACAGGAATTTAAGGAAAATCTATGAAACAGACAGCAAAAAAAAAAAAAAAAACCTGATGGGGTAATAATCCACCTTTAAGCTTAGTACACGGGCTGAATGTCGATCCGGATTAATCGAAAGCCTGACATTTGGACCATGTGTATGGCAGCCAGTCCAAATCTGGCCGTTGGGCTGGCTTCTGTTGGAGGCTCATGACTGAAAGGTCTGCCAACCAACCAACTTCCAATCCAGCTTTACATGCTTTGTGACCAACGTGCTTCTCCAGGAGCATTATTAAACATATAAAGTTAGTGACACAAAAAAACAACCATTTAGAGGATTTTAATCAAGCTCCTGACAAAACAAGTTAGTCATAAAACATGTTGAGTTAGACTTACCCATCCCAGACTGACCTGCCAGGACTATTGGTTTACCTTGAAGCATAGTACTGCACGCTTACCTACAGGGATAACCAGTTGGCCCAGACTGCATCTTGGGCTTGGTAGTACACCAGCTATTTTCCATGTATATTACACAAATGCATTTTAAAATAGTCTTTTTAAAGTTTGTAGGAACCACAATTAGGTTGTTTAAAAAAATGTTTGGCTTTATGTAACAAAGTCTGTTTAATTGTATTCAATATATTAGGACATGGCAGAATTTACAAATTGATGTCTGCAGCACCACCCTGTTGGGACATAAACATTTCCTTGTAAGCTTCTGCAATATTCCTACCAAAATCAGTTAATTCATAGATAAAATTCATGCCACAGTAGAACATTTCCACAATCAATTCTTACTACTGGATTAAGAGTATAAAAAATAAAATAAAAAAACAAACCACAAGTTGCTGTAGGAGCGCCAAGCAGTGACCCACTAGTTAATATTGTGACAGCTACTCCTACACAGGAAAAACACTTCAACTTGCTCAATACTGAAAAAATTCCACACTTGCAGTACACAGAGCATAGTTTCCATGTAGTACCAACAAGAATACAAGCTTAAAATTTTACTTGCAGCAAAAAAAAATAAAAAAAAGTTAAGCATAATCAATTTCCAGTTCTTACATATTTTGAGTTATGGCAGGATTTACCTTGGGAGTCATTTTGCTAGGACTACTTTTTTTATTTTTTTTTTATGTTTTATTAGTATATGGCCAATAGAGGGAGATTTGACTTTCCTTGAATTTACACATCCTCCCTGAAAAACTGATGAGAAGTTGACCACTTGCTGACTGTGTTCTTATTATACACAAGGGCAAAATAGGCGGGCTTTAACACCCAGTCATTGCACGTGTCCAAGGCGCTATGAGTTTTGTGTGCCAAGAGTGCTACCAGTGGACTGACCAGGCTGCCACCTACAGGTCTCAGTCAAGGTTTATCGCAAGCTAGCAATGACATGACAAAGTAGACATGCTGCCTCCAGGTTGCCCTTTAAATGGGCTTTAAGGTGTTTAAGTGTCTAAAACACCCATGCATAATAGCAGTTCACTGCTCTAAGGAAAAACACCGTGTGCGACCACTTAATATTCAATAAACATGCAAATGAGGTGAAACAAATGTCAATGTAAAAAAAGCAAGACAAATTCCACAGTAGCACACTAAACTACAAATCTTTTACATATTAACATTGTGAAATGATCAACAAACACCCATAGATAATGAAGTGTCCATATGGCATAGCCAAAAAATTACACACACACACACACCCCAACATGCGGAAATAAATATGGCAACACCGAAGAGAAAAAGATATGGGATTCGAGTGGTGCGATTGGCCTGCCAACATCCTGCATTGCATCATAAAAAAACATGCAACAAAGTGCATTGGGGGACGCCCCCTTGGACTTTAAATGGCAGAAAGGAGTAGAAAGATCAGAGTAGATAAAAATAAAAAAAGGCACGGGAGAGCCAACTTTATTAGTATACAAAAAGAATATATTGCGTATAAAACACAATTTATGAAATATAATAACCCAAACTGATGGTTTAAAGTACTGCTCAAAACAGATTGAGGTCAGCCAGACAATACCCGACATGTTTCGGAAATTTTGCATTGGTATACATTTCCCTTCCTCAGGGGTAGTATTATAGTTTGGTAGTTATTTTGTCTGCAACATAAATACAGGTATATAATGATATTTGCATAATGATATACAGAAAAATCAATATACCAACAACATTTTTTGGTACAATATAAAGTAACAAAACCAAAAAAGGTACTTGTTGCATACATTTGATTCACTGAAATTTAAGAATAAAAAACTGCACAAAAAAGAAACCATACATGTTGGCTGCACAAATTCATATACATTGGGGATGGTTATAGGTGTATCCACAAGCCGGTTGTCGGGACGCATCCACTGAAAGTGTGCAACACAGCAACAGAGTACAGGGCGTTGTGATGGGGACATGCTGTGCCCCATCGTACTCCAATCTGTACCTGGGGGAGTGGGAACACTCACTGCTTACTAATGAATCGATATCGATCTATATGCACCATGTAGTTGCATGGAGACGCTATATAGATGTATTTCTCATATGGGATGGCACAGTCAAGCTTTTACATGCATTTTTAGACTGTATTAACAATGAATTGAACCTCAGTTTTACCATGTCACATAGTACAACCAAAATTACGTTTGACGTACTTGTCAGACAGACGGGAGCCTTTCAAGTCAAATATATCATAAATCCACAGCAGGGAACTCATTGCCAATACCTTAGGGTTCGCCAAAACCGTTCAGAGGACACCATCTTCAAAAATTAAGCTGAAATTTTTAAGGAAAAAAAGGACTCCTTGAAAGCGGTTATTCCAGTTATTCTAGTACACATGCTGTTACATTTAGGAGAGTTCCTTCTGTAGGCGACAGGGTGGTCACCAGCAAACATCTCATAGGGGTGATGCTTGTAAAATGTTAAGCACCTTCTCTTGTGGGGGGTGCTCATATGGTTAATACATGGACAGAAGAAAGGGTATAGATCTACCACAAAATTTCCATCCAAAACACTGTTAACTGCAAAACTCTCAGCGTAGTATACTTGCTCACACATGTGTGGCTGTTACTACGTCGGGAAAACCCATCAATGAATTTTGAAAAATTTACCAACATATTTCCACAATCCGCAAACGTGATCTGGATGTACCCATTGGCTGACATAGGGCCTTGGTGCATCCAAAATCACTCCCCAAAGTATTCTAGCACTGGATCGAGTGCATTTATACTAGAGGGGAGGAGATTTTAACAAGCGCCTCCTCCAGTGTGAATTAAGGTGGATCTTTAACCTACAGGCCACCCTACCACCTGGACGGAATGAGGCATTTAAATTTCAGATTATTTCTCCCAGGATTCATCTCTGGGGTTTGTGAGCTGAATTTGAGGCTTTCTTCCTGGTGTGGAGAAAGCCACTTGAGGGAGGAGGGGGCGAGCAGGCAAGTCAGGACACTCTACTTTGCAGATAGAGAAAGGAGCGGTGTGTTAGTGGGTGTCCTGACACTCCTGCTCGCCCCCTCAAGAGGCTTTCTACACACCAGGAAGAAAGCCTTGCATTACGTTGGTGAGTTACAGACAGAAGAACAGGAAGCGAGCATTTTTTTTAGAAGAAATAAGGCTTTTTAAAAGCAAAATGGAAGGATGAGGTAAGTGAAGGAGGACTGCACTGAGGTAAAGGAAGCTATTTAGTGAAAAAATTCCTTTGCAACTCCTTTAAAGTAAACCATTTAGAAAATAAAAAACAAACCTTTACAACCCCTTTAAAGTGATGAAGATGGCGAAACAAAATATAGTTGATCCACCAAAATCCTTCTTTAAAGTGATGTGTGCCAATTCCACTCCCTCAAGAATAAAGCTCACCAGATGCTGTCTGGCAAATATTGCTTTATTAGATGCTTATACACGAGCCGCTTATACACGCCAATCTCCATCCAGATCAATAAAGACACGTGGGGATATAAATTGACAGATCCTCCAATAGTAAAAACACTAAGGTGATACGTTTATTAAAAGTAATGCATAAAAGATCATAAAAGATTCAAAATCATCTTAAAATTCCAAACATGCCAGGTGACTCAGTTTTGCGATCTCCTCATACACATGGAGTCACTGTCTCAGACAAGGTATTTACAGGCACCGTAAAACACACACAGTGTAGGATAGATCAATAGAACAGAGGGGCTGGCAGTAATATTTCTTTACTTTTACCGCCAGCTACTAATAGCAGCAGGAGGGGGTGGGGCAGAGAGTGGGAGAGACATACAGGAGCCGACAGGCTGGGAGGAGAGCAGCGGATGGCGGAGGCATGCAAACTGACCATGGTGATCATGGATCAGCAGCCATGATTAGCACACAGAGGGGAACACAGCAACAGGCAGGATGAACCAGGTTTTTTTTACAGCTTAGAAAGGGGCAGATTAGACACCACAATCACTGTGCCGTTTAATCTGCTATAAGGGGACAGGAGTTTTTTTTTTTTTTTTTAGGGTTACAGCCACTTTAAATATAATGCAGTTTTTTGTTTTTTTTAAATGCCAGACTAGACAAACCGCACAGAAAACCTACCAGGCTAAAATTGAAATCTTATATTTTGAATGCTGAAATGTTGAACAATTAAAGCAAGTTACTTTACCAAAATGCTTTGCTGTATTTCAGCAGACTATAACACATGGAATGTAAATCATTTAAAACCACCCTATAGCAATTCTGCCATCATAATCACATGTTTCTAGTCTTCTAGGACAGAACAGATTGTATATTCATGTCCACATGATGTCTAGTCATTACTGGATAAATTATACTTAATTACTAAAAAAATATTTGCTTTCATTATTCAGTGTAAACCAGACAAACCATACACCAATTAGAAGATGGATAGCTCAGGGTACACTAGGATTGCTTGGTGTGGTCTGATAATAGGCTGCAAACCGCAAACTCCACCTAAACCTTAATAGACAATGGTTTCACACAAATTACTTAGCATATATTAGCCTTTATGAATGCCAATAAGGAATCAACACAGCTTCACAACACCAGCTACATGGTCCAAGAAGCGAACACTCAGATATTTATAAAGCACATCTATTCCACATTTGCAAAAAATGAACCTGGATAATGAACACATTAACCAAAGCTTCTTTTCCACAAAAGGTCTGTTTACTTATACAAAATCTTAAAGCGGAGGTCCGGCTTAAATTTTTTTTACTGTAGCTGCTGACTTTTAATAAGGACACTTACCTGTCCAGGGTGCTCGCGATGTCGGAAGCCGAGCAATCGATCGGGTCTCGGCAGCCACGCCGCCATCCTCTGAGGGAATCAGGAAGTGAAGCGTCGCAGCTTCACTACCCGATAAACTACTGCGCATGCACGAGCCGCGCAGCGATATGGGAATGGGCAGATGTCTCCTGGGACACATACAAGGTCCCAGAAGACACCGCTCTCCATTTCCCAGGAGGCAGCACGAGGAGAAGAAAGACGACCACCATGAACAAGGAAGTGTCAGATTAGGAGATCTGCCTAGTAACAGACACTTCTGGCAACAATAAAAAATAAAAATGATTTTTTTTGTAGCCTTTTTGCCCTTTAGGGTGGACCTCAGCTTTAAGAAAACGGCATACAAAAAAGGTACATTAAAACATTGACAGCTGGGTGCCTAGTATGAGACATTTGTACCACCTTAAAAAAAAAAAAAAAAAAAAAAATTGCATCAACCTGTAGCGCCCCCTTACTTTCAGTATGGGCACTACGCTAAAGTTAGTGGGGAATGGGAGAGTTATTTTGCTCCTATTCAGAATTTCCTAAAATTTGGGCTGCTGTCATTCCTGAACTGTCCTGTAGGTCAGTCTGCACACCAGGGGTGCCGATTCCACCCCTGGGCGACAGTTGGCGCTAGAGGGGTTCTGGTAGAGCCGCTTTTCCCCCCAGCAGCCAATTAGAGGGGTTTTCCCTCGTGGGGCATGCTGGGGGAGAGTATATCTGTGTCAGACGCCATTTTGTTGGTTCTTCGCGGGTTCCAGGTGCGGCACCCACCTTCAGGGTGTGCGCACATCACGGGCCCCTCCACTATGGCCTACCTGGCCTGGGGTCACGCGCTACGCGGAGTTCCAGACTTTGGGCCCTCCTGGCCTGGAGCAACTGATGCTACTAAGGGGCCCCAGTGACTTACTGGGTCCCCCATCTACTAAGGAGATCCCAGGCTGTATGCCGTTCGGTGGGGGGTCGGCTTGAGGAAAACCCAGAGGCAGGTTGTCCAATAGGGCTTGAACGAACCATCGGGGATCTGGTGACCGGGACACTGACAGGTACACTTCAACTGTCACCCGGTGACCCCAATTTAATCTACTGGAGGATTCGCTCAATCCATTTAGCTTATTCAAGTACTAGGCCTGTGGCAGAGGTCCCTAGAGCCGGGTCTGTGGCAGAGACCTGTTCCTCCCAGCAACCTAAAGTGGCACTTCGGCTGCCAGACTCGTGGCAGGAGTTTGTCCGGGGGCACTCCACCCACTCTGGCTAAAGTGGCGACGAACTGTGTTTATTACTACTGAGAGCAGGATTGCTCGCTTCATATCCAGGCCTGATACCGCAAAGTTCTCCATTGCTTTCCTCTCTACCTCATGTTGATGTTGGGCATGTTGGGCCGAGAATAAAGCATTCAGAAAACCTTTATTGTCTGGACATTCGCTCACTGGTCTACTCATTCACTTCAACCCTAGACAACGGTAAGAGGTAACCTAGCATGCCAATCCCAAAAACCAGCGGCTCCTGCGGGGGTAGCGCCACAAACCAAACAATGGGCAGGTCATAAATCAAATCCCACTGTGTGAATCCATCCATGTCCCTGCCTTTGTTCAAAAGGGCAAATGAGTAATTTCTTGAACAGGATAACAAATATACCCTGGTAGTAAAAAATGTCCCCCCCCCCCAAACTATAGACACACACGCACACAGAAGTTAACCTTTTGTAACAGATTACACCCATATTCAGGGTTACAAATGCACAGATCTTAGGTCCCTAGCAAGAATAATAAAAACAATGCATATTTTTAACTTAATGTATTATTTTTGGCAAAAGTGAACTTAAAGTGTTTGTTACCCCAACATTTTGAATTCCTTATATGTGCCCAACGTACTACGTACCTGTATGAAAAAGTATCCCGTTCTTTGTATTGCTTCCTTTGTGTGAAATCCCTTGTGTTCCTGCCAGTCCCCCTGCTTTCCCATTAACTGACCAAACTTAACAGGAGAACACACAGTGGTCAGTTCTGTAGCTGTGCTGAGAACTCAGCCTGCTCTCCAATGATCAGACTTGTCCCAATAGCCCCCCCCCCCCGAATCAGTGTGCTGTTGCTTCTCCTCCCCCTAGCTCTAATGCAGCTGAGAACAGAGGGCATGTGACCACTTTTTAAAAAGAAAAAAAAATGCATTTAGAATCTTGTTTTTAATATCTCTGCACAAATATATTGCCTTTCATTTATATTTTAATTGAATGGGTCATTTTACAAGGCAATAGTTTACAAATCGCTTTGTAATAGGGTAGATTTTTATTTTTCCTCTGTCTCTAGGCAACAGGCACCCCCTTTCCCATTTGTGTGCGTCTCAGCCTGCTGTTAAGACAATACACAAACCAGCACAGCACAAGCTACGCCCTCCACATAGAGGTTACCATGAAGCAACAGCTAGCGGCTGAGGACACTGTATTGGTGCTTGTTTTGACAGCTGTCAGAGCAAGATCCCTATATGCCAGCTATTAGATCAGGAGCAGCTGCCGCTTCAGCCTCACCTGGCTAAGTGTCTGTCCTGATGCTCTCTGCTTCCCATGCTGATCCAATAGATTTTAACTGGAAGTGAGCCATTTTTTGTTAATAAATCAGCTGCTTTTCATTTTAATTGGATCCTGCGCCCTGTCTCATTTTAGGCAGCTGTAAAGGAGGCACCTGTGCGCTACCAACTGGTGTGATGTGCATCCCATAAACACACAGCAAACCTCCATTAACATAAAAAACCTGAGCATTTGGTACCATATTTTAGGAAGCCGACTTCACAAAAAATCCCCTGAATATACAGAATTCATTTAAGTTTTACCAAGAGCTACAGGCAAACTTTTTTTTCATATCCGTTACTTGAATACTCCCCTGGTGTGAATGAGCTACTGTTTTAGACTTTTTGCACAGACATAGATGAATACAGGGTCACTACTCTCCTAAACCACACCCCTAAGATTGGCTAAAACTACTCAGTGCCTGGTCTGTTCCACCAATCGCCATCAGCATGAAGTCATGGTCCTGAGGCTTGCTATTTTAAGACTCTCATAAGTAGAAGTCAGATTGCTTTCTCCCACATTGCGTCAACAAGGCTGTATTAAGCCAGTCTGTGTGTAGCATCTCTGAGTCACAGTGCTTACTATTTATGATTCAGTACAAGCTCTTCTGACAGTCCTTTCCAGACTCTGTGTTCATTCCAAGAACCAATTTCATCTTCATTGGTTTCCTTCAGGAAACCAGACCAACTTCCTATTATTTTATTTTCCTTGCTTTCTGCACAGCCCACATAAAACTGACTGGAAGTGAGAGTGATAGAAAACGTTATTCTGCACAAATATGAGCCAAAATAAACACAAAAGAAAAAAAAGGCTACATACGTCATCTGTGTACAGTGTCCAAAACGTATCACTTGCTTTTTGTTTAACCGGACATTGCCAAAAAGAGTAACTTTATTAAACAGAATTCTTGAAGAAAACTTTATTCATCCTGACGATCATATAAGAAAGCGGGGGGGGGGGGGGGTTATGTTCAAAGCTATGCCATGTCTATGCACATTTCCACAGCTATAGTTACCCGAGTCAACTGCAGTCAGTCTCGCCTTCTGACAATATTCCCAAATTGCACTGATGATGCAAGTCACTACCTATATACAGTTAACTTCTGTGCATGAAAATACAAGTGGTGTCCCACAATCATGTTAGTTACACTTCTCCAAGGTCCCAAGTAAAACAGATTTCAGAAACAAACTTGCTGAAACCGACAAATCCCCAAATTCCACAAGAAGCTCTGGGAGTAAAATATTCTTTATCATTGCCAAGAGTCATGATTCTTTCACAGATGCTGTAAGAAGCAGACTTGAGTTCATACTGTCATACAGGGCAGAGAAAGGAGGCTTGTGGAGACAGTATTATGAGTCAGTAAAAAGATGCTACCACTGGACAGTCTGTCAAGTAAATGTTGCACAATTCCTAATTTGGATGGGTACAGAAGGGATTTATGTGGAAATACCATAATGTCCTCATTGTGGTTTTAAAATGACTGCACACATTTTGTCACCACTCGTACCATATTTCCCGAACTTTGCAATGTTCCCGCTTAGTAACAGTGTGAAAAAAAAATGGAATATATGGCTATAGCTAGCTATAGAAAGAAAAAAATGCAAGAGAGCACACACACGTCAATCAAAAATGATTAAAAAGAGCTGGGTTCTGTACGATACAAAAAAGGAACCAAAACATTTTCTAAACAGCACACTGAAAACATATGGTAGCGTTTTTAGGATATAGAAACAAGACAAGGAGAAAAACCGCCATTAAAAATATATATATATATATATATATATATATATATATATATATATATATATATATATATATATATATATATATATATATATATATATATATATATATATATATATATATATATATAAAAATATAATATAGCCAGGAAACTGTCGGCCGGAGGACACAGAGCAGCAGGGCTGGACTGCCCTGGTGACGCTGTGAGCTGAGGCTGCAGCGCTCTTTCTCTTCACATACACAGCAGGCATCTTCTGCTGTGTGTCACAGAGCTGGTTCTGTGTTACGACAGTGCAGTGCAACAAGGTCCGCCCCCTATACCGGCTTGTGAGATAGTTGGTTGAATCAGCATTCCACCTATCACACGAGCTGGTCTAGGGAGGGGCGGGACCTTGTTTCACTGTGCCACCGAACACAGACCCAGCTCTGTGACTACACAGCAGAAGACGCCCGCTGTGTGAGGCAATGGCAAGTCTGGAGCGATGATGGGACACTGTAAATGCTGCGTTAACGGGGGACAGTGAGGCCATGTACTCAACATTAGCATGTAATGCTAGGTTCTGCTAACCAAGTATACCATTAACAAGGAATAAGAAAACTTATGAGCATCAATCCTCAAAAACATTTCCTTGAACTAGAGAGCTTTCAGAGAAGGGCAACACAATTAGGATGGATGGTCTACCCCCACCCCCCTATTTCCTCAATACACGACATGGCACAATAAACCATTTATATCAGTTCCTCTTCCGTAAAGAGGTCACAACCTAGTGTTTTTTTTAACTCATACAGACTCTGGGAGGAACCTTACCAACCCACTTCTGTTTTTATAGTGGGAGGAAACTGGAGCAGCCAGTGGAAATAACCTTAACAGAAGGTTGCTCCTTACACCATTATTCGCATCACAGCTTACCACCCAACTACAAATACAATATTATTAAGTTTGAATTTTTGGATTAGAGGAGTTTCCAAAAGCTCCTTAATCTGTACTAGGTGGGCTACCAGCATTAAGAAGGGTGTATGAGCACTGGTAGGGTTTTCAGACAATGGATTGCAAACTGGATTACTATTTACTGTAAGCAAATGCATTATTGCCTTTATTTGCAAAGCCAACTTTGTACATATGGCAGACACTTGTGGGTGTCTTCTTAAAGGGGTTGTAAAAACAGTGGGTTTATCTTAATGCATTCTATACATTAAGGTAAACAACCTTTGTGCAGCAGCCCCCCTCTTACCTGAGCCCATCTAGGTCCAGCATTGTAGCAGTGTCTCGACTGCCTGGGACTCGACTCATTGCCTTAGAGTTAGACAGTAGTGCAGCAAACACTGCAACCAGATCAATCCATCTAAAAAAGGCGTTCACCACACACACATACCCAAAAGGGACCTTCAATATCACAGGGTCATACAACAACCTTCAGTAAGGATGCGTACCTCATCCAATGCCAAAGATGTAGTAAAGGATCTTACATTGGTGTGAAACAGGACAGATGTTGCGAACAAGGATGAATTTGCACAGATATACCATCGAGGAACATAAAGATGATGTCCCACAGGTGTGCCGAAACCATTTCTCACGACTGGACCACACTAAAGAAGACCTCAAGGTTTTGATTCTTAAAAAAGGGAATTTTAGAACTATCCGGGTAAGGGAAACTTTTGAACAATGATACTTCTATTTGACAAAAAATACCTGCCTAAATTTAGATATATATGTTTCCTTACTCATTATCCAACAGCTTTATGACCCCCCCCCCCCTCTGACTTTCTCTCACCAACTATGCTAGTTTTATTACCATTGCCATATACATTCATTTTTTTTTTATTTTAACATTCTGCTAAAACCTTGTTGAATTCGTACTGCTTGGACCTTGAAGGGGGGGGGGGGGACATACCGCAAAAGCTTCTCCTGAAAAAATGTCGGTGCAAATAAAATAAAGCATCATGGACAGTACTTCATTTTTTTTTTTAACTGCAGACTAAAATAAAAACTGAAATTCTTTAAAGCAGAGCTCCAGGCAAAAATGTTCCCGTGTTCTCGTTGCCAATCTCCTACTGTCACAAACTATGTCAGCCATGTTCTTCTGAGCTCTGTAGTTCCTCTGCAATAACCTGCTGGAAAAACAGTTATTACTTGGCGATTCCCTGTTTGCAAGACGGCTGGCTTCTATCCGTCAAGTAACCTCAGCCAGTGGTCTGACACGCCCCCTTGTAGTCCTTTAAAGGAAGCAGGGAGTTCCATTTACTCCTGGCTCACTGTAGTGGGTGAGGGAGTCTCACAGCCCCCGGTCTCTGCCGCCCATAGAGGTGGTGTTCTCAGCTTCCTCCTCCTCCCTGCCAGCACCGTCCCCTATCCTCCCCACCGCCACCACCCACCCACCATCCCTCTCCAGGAGTGGGGAGAGTTAGATAATTGGGACACAGCTGATAGGTCTGTATGTGAGAACACCGCTTGTGGTAGAGCCCCGCCTACCTGCACAATGGAATAGTGCGCTCTACGCCATCTATCACAATTCCGGTACAGAAAGGCAGGGCTGTACCATGAGCGGTGTCTCACATACAGATCTGTCAGCCCAATAACTGCTGTCTCCAGAGGATCTGTAACTATCCCTGCTCTGCACAGATGGGCACAGATAAGGTACTGCCGATGCGGCACTGGCTTGCATTTATATAATAAATGAGTTAATACAAAGCATTTTAATATAAATACAAGGCTGTAACCTATAATACTGTGTGTTATGTATGGTTGGCTGCAGAATGAGGGGTGCGATTAATGTTATAGTGGGCGAATTCACATTTACATATACAAGCCTAGTGTACCATCCACATTCAGTCCCATTCCAAGGATTCATGGGAAATTTAGTCTGATTACAGCTAGAGAGAAGAGGATATGATGCAATCACTGATAGAACACCTCCTTGCCAAAATACAGGCAGCATTTTTTTAAATCACATAACTGACTTCCTGAAAAGTCAGTCATCTCTTAAATTGTAAGAAAATTGACAAATGTAATAACCGTTTAGTGGTGTGTGTGTGAGGAGTTGCTTTAAGGCTGGCTTTTCGACATTTTGTTTTTATTTTCAACATATTTATATTGTCAAGCAATAGAATGCAAACAAGTGTTTTGATACATCATAAAACCTAGACGCCATGAAGTATAGGTATGAAGAGGGCATAAAAATTCAAATTGACTATGCATTTGATTTGTTTACAGTACAGTATCCTTCAATACACAGGCTCACTTAACATTGTATTTTACACTTGTTTGGTTATTCTATCTCAAAACTTTCTCCTGTTCATTTCAGAAAAATTCTGTTAAAACAAAATAAAAAATAAAACTGTAGGTTTACTGTATGCAGCAAATGTACATCAACTGTTTTATATGGAGGAAGTGTAAGGTCCCATTACAACATTAATTTAACCAGATCCACTAAATACAGTACTCCATTGTCTAAATATATCCCAAGGCTACATCACAATAACTTTAATAACTTGTTTCTCACAGATATTCAAGGTGTTTGTTTCATTGCATTCTACCTTAATTTACGGCATTACAACAAATTTGGATAGCATTAGCAGTTATTCGAGCACAACATGCTGTTCAAGGTCAGAATTAAGGAAAGTATTGCCTGTTAATTCATAGTTGCTGAGCAAACTGATTATACAGATTTCAAACTATCCTTTGAAGATGGCCAAGCATACAAGACTGCAATGCTCAACTTTGAGCTACAAATGTTCAGATTGGAACGACTTGACCATAGAAGAATAGAGTCAATATTGTCAGACCATCTTGTATCCAGATTATGCTATGGATATGGCAGTATGTGGTTATTGATTGGTGGCTGTAGTTTGCAGGCAGGCCATATGCTGCAGAAAAGACATGCTATGAAAACACATTCTTACCTACTTGCAGGCAAACTTATTTTAAAATGTACACTAAGCTGTATAGTCGGCATACTTTGATGGTGAAATAAATTTACTTTGCAGTTCAAGTCATCCTGGCCAATCAAGATAGCCGAAGATGGGGAATTTCAAAGATTACTGGTCAAATATGTTGATTTAGGTTTGCAGACATTGCATTGCGGGAGGGAGAAGAGGTACAAGCAGTGTTAATTCTGATGCATCGCAAGACCTGATTTATTGGGCTAGCTCCTAAAGTGCTTTAAAGCGGTTCTGCTCATCTACATCTTCCTGAGTACAAAATCTGAAGTCACTAGACAAGTACAAAAGAAAAACTACTTTGCATATAAATTAGAAAAAAATGCATTTAAAGCAAACCTTTTCCAAGGTTTACAAAAAAAAACACTGCCAAATAATTCAGTTTTAAAGTAATACATTAACCACTAGCCGACCAGCCAGCATCATTATACTGCGGCAGGTTGGCTCTCCTGGGCAAATCGCCATAGCTGTAGGTCAGCCCTTTAGATAGCCTTAGCAGGCGCATGCCTGGTGGCCGCAACGCAGAGGGGGAGAGGATCTGTCAATTTAAAACAGACAGATCTTTGTTCTGTCAGGGAGAGGAGAGAGATCTGCCGTTTCTAGTGATTAGAAACAGCAATGTCTACTCCGGCGCCAGACTACTACCCCCCCCCCCAGTTAGAAACCCCATATAGCTCTGGTCACTGTGTAAATGTCAGCGGTCCCAAAAAAAAAAAAAAAAAAGTGTCCGATCTGTCCCCACAATGTTGCATCCTTTAATTAAATATTTGAGAGAGAGATATATATATATATATACACACACACACACATATATACACACACACACACACACATATATACACACACACACACACACACACACACACACACATATATACACACACACACACACACACACACACACATATATATACACACACACACACACACACACACACATATATATACACACACACATATATACACACACACACACACACACATATATACATATATACACACACACACAATATATATATATATATATATATATATATATATATATATATATATATATATATATATATATATATATACATATACATACATACACACACACACACACACATACACACCACACACACACACACATACAAATGGTATGACAGCATAACCGATAATTCTGTCATTTGTAATAAGATTTGTTTTTTTATGTCAGTTTTGTTAAACAAAGTAGCACCTACAGCATTATCAAACACAGAAAGGTTCCCACCTCTCTGCATAAAACCTATGTTCCAAAAAAGGATGAAGGAATAAGGGGAGAGAAAATAAAAAAGGGGGGCTTATGCCTGAAGCATTCATGTAGTAGAATTTATGGCCCCTACACACAAACCTAAAATCAGACAGTGTTTTTCTTTGCATGCTAGGCGCATATCGAAAAAAGAAGGAATTACTGAAGTTATGAAAATCCTTGTATGGCAGAAAAAAAACAAAAATCTGAAGTGATGTGTTGTAGTGTATTAGTATTTTCGAAGGACAACTGTACTGATTAAACAAAAATAGTTCGACATTTTTTGTGCTTGTTCTACTGGGAGATCTCAGAGGAACTGTCATGATCGGCTCTCGAAAGCTCTGTACCAACAATCAGATTATCGTACGATCAACCAACAATCAGATTATCGCACGATCAACCAACAATCAGATTATCGTATGATCGCTTTGAAATCATTTTTGTCTGAATATTGGATTGTGTGTACAGGCCATTAGAGGAGTAGAGCAGGTGGCAGCCTTACGGAATCAGAAAACTGCAGCTTCATGTCAAAAAGTTCATGATCCAGTAGAGTGGAATGCACCTTGACAGGAAAAGGTGGAACCTGATCTATGAGACCAGAAGCTGGGATGTTGATCTGCCTGAGCCACCTAAAATGGTGAAATGAGAAGCTGGAGCAGCATTTGAGGGGTACATCTGGGCTGACAAAAAACAATGCTCCTGAAAGAAGCAGTAGCACAGAAACTCAGTCTGAACCATATATAGACATTGGAGGTAAAATTTCCATTGGGTGAACTGAACTTGGATAGAGCGATACAGGCGAGATGTGAAAGGCTTGTCTATATGCAAAGCCAGAAAAGGCATCTTGCAGGATAAACCCACGGGTTCACAGATCGTTGCCGTACAGAGGTAATAGCTATGAGGTATACTTGAGGGTGAGTCTCCAAAATGTTTAAAGGTTTCTGAAGCACAGAGAACTAGACTCAGCTGGGGAATGGACAGAGGAGCTACATACCATATCCCCTGTACAAAGCTCTTAAATTGAGGCAGGCCCGAATTCTCTGATTTTAGAACAGCAAGGGCAGAAAACCTGGCCCTCAGTGCTGGTCCACACCTAGCTACAGGAAGGATTTTTCCTACAGAAACATCCCTAGGGTATAAAGCCCCAAGATGCCCACCAATGTTAAGTAAGCATTCTGATGAACCTTGTGGGAAGTAGCCTTCCTAGCTTTGATTATAGGAATCACAGAATCAGAATTGCCCCTGTCCCTCAAAATCTGGTCCTCAACAGCCATGCCGTTGAGGACAATGATCATAATCCATTTTTGGAAGAAATTATCCAGATCTGGCAAAGTCCAGAGAGCGCCTTCCAGGATTCTTAGGGCAACATACCACATCTGCCTAAGCCAGTTCAAAGCAATAAGGATCATTAGAATGCCATCCATCTGTCCTGAAAACCAGAAGAAAGGCATAGATCAGCTTGTATTGATCCCATTAAGTCAGCAGAGCATCTACTGCTTCCACAAGAGGTTCCCTGCATCTGGAGACAAACCTACCCAGGTTGTTGAACCTGGAGGCCAGATTTTCACATTTGGTGTCATACTGTGGATCAGAAGAACCACATTTTCAGATGTTGGCAGGAACTTCCTCATGCCAATATCTGATCCTCAGATTGCTGAAATGAGTAGCTGTTTTAACATTTTTTTTAAATGGTTCTACAGCCTAAAGCTGCATCAAGGTAAAAATGATTAGGCAAGTATTGCCCCCCCCCCCCCATCCTTGCACAAGTCCTCAACACAATCCATATCTGTGTCCATCTGTAGCAGCTCTCCACATTCTTTGCTGAGGCAAAAGCCTTTGTATCCTGGTTCTGTCAGTCAAATCCTATGACGAGGGAGTGGAAGCAGGTTAAAGCTTTCTGCAGCAAACCCGCAGATGGTTACCCCACAGAGACGAGGAAGAGCCAGAATTTCCAAGGAGCGAGCCAAGAAGAGGAAATGTGGGTCTGCTCTGTGAAAAACCACTGCACAGAGAAGACAAGTATGACATGCTTGTTTATATAAAAAACAAATAAAAACACAAATTTACTTTATCACTATTTCTCCCCAACCAGCCACAGCCTACAAGCCTGGCTCCAGGCGGCACCCAAGACCACTTACACGGAGTACTGTAGCAAACCATCACAACCGAAACTTAAAGCTACAGCCATCTGTGGAGCATATTCAATAAGGGATCAACCACAGCAGTAGTCAGATTCCGTTTAATGGATTTTGAGCAATACGACAGTTTGACAAAGTAAAGTCAGCTAAATTGGTGAAGAGCAGGGCCCACCAGACATAACAGAGCACTAGAAAGGCATACCAACCAAATATTGGTCAGGTCCTAAACAGATGTGTCTTCTACAGGAGTAGCAATTACCTTATTGAGGAAGAATAAGGCTGTATCCACAATGAGAATAGATCATGGCTAATAAGTGCAAATAAGTCAGCAAATAACTGGGTAAATTGGGCCACAATGTTTTGTATATCTGTAATAAAAAGGATGCACACCCAAAAATGCCAAGGAGAACTCTTATAAAACTGGATAGACTAGGCACAGAGGGCAATTCAACTCTAGACTGCAGACATTAGTACCGCCAGTGGGCATGGCCACTCTTCTAGGAAACTCACAAACAGGCATCCTAGTGGTAGGAGGGTTTATACTGAGTCAGCCAACAGTTTGCCTGTCATTGTCCAACCCTCTGGTAAGCAGCAGTATAACCTGGAGGTAAAAGACAACCTATAAAACCAAATGCCTACTGACCTGTGTAAAAAAGCGTATGGCAATGTGATAAAGCTTTGCAAGGGCCAATTGCAGAATTCTCCACTCCATCTCGGGAGCTTGCCGCAATTCTGATTTAAGACCACCCCAGTATAAAAATAAGTGTGTCATAAGGAAACATGAAAGGACTTACCTTTACATGGCTCTGAGCTCCAAGATTATAGATTTCAGTAGGTTTGACATCATTAATTATTTTGACCAAGCAGGTACTGTCAGTAAGATCTCCATAGTGTAGTTTCATATCTTTGAAAGAAAAGTATAACGTATTATCAGACTGTTTCAATACATTACTTTGACATACTATTCTCTTACAGCCAGTCCTTGGGTAATTTGCTTACTTTACTCACTACATACTAGGCCATACAAAGGGCACACAAGGGGCTTCTAGGGATTTTTTAATCCCTAGGTGCGATCAGTGGTGTCGCTATGGGGGGGCAGGGGGTGCAGCCTGTGTGACACCGGGGCCGTCGCTACACAGTGCACTATATTGCATGCACTTGCAGAGCAGCCATGGAGCGGTGCGAGGTAGGCTGCTTATAACACTCCCCAGTCAGTGAAGCCAACCCTCAGTGATCTCCAAGATCTCCTTCAGCCAGGGTTGGTGGGTGGGGCTGGGGGTGTGGCTGCCTCCTCCACAGCTGATCCCAATGCTGAAGGAGGAGAAAGGGGTGAGGACACAGCAGCCTCCAGGTACTTCAAACTCAGTAGATCGATACCAACCTGCCCTATACCACCCTATACTATCATTTACAGGGACCAGATTCCAGTTTGGTGGCCTCCCCGTGACCATGAACAGAAAGGGGGGGGGGGGGACACACACCATATTTTACCGCACCAGGTGACACCAACCCTAGTGACACCACTGGGTGTGATAAGGATTAGCAGTTTAAAAAAATGGGTTCAATGGTTATCCTTTGTCAATAAAAGTAATTACACGAAAATGGGCGGGATAAAGACCGTCTTCGGAAACAATTTTTCCCTTTTGGGCCATGAGAGACCCAAAAAGACATAAAATTACATGGTTTCCAGAGGTTGGCATTACCGTATCAAAAAGGAAGACAACTCATAGCTCCAATTAGCTACTGAATGTTACCCACTTTACTGACAACTCCTTCAGTCACTCTGATGGATACATGCAAAAGAACACAATGAAGCAAGTTTGCGGTTCTATGGTGCATTAGAGAAAACTACCATATTGTATAGTATAGTACACAGTGAATAAAAGGTATCCTACAGTCATTTCCAAAGGAAATAAAAGACAAGAGCACCATAACAACGAGACTGTAGGCTGCGTAATTTTACATAGGCCACAAAACTTGCGTCTTAATACACCTTGTGACAATCTATATGGGTTTTATTGTCTTGCATAAATTGCTTTAGTTTTGTTGCTGTGTCTCTTTACTTACCAACATGGTCAAAAAGGGGAACAAAAGATATTTAAGGGAATGCCCTAGATTATTTGTTCCTGCTATGAAATATACCTACCAATCACACCCAGGGCACAGTTCAATAAGTGAGCAGGGTTTTGAATGAGCCAGGAGGATTTCTATGGTAGATGAGATTTAGAGGACTTTATAAATTTTTCCCAGGGGCCTGCAAAGCATTGCACCCAAGATCAGTGTATAACGAGAGCAATGTGAGGCTCCTTCATACACATCCGCCAGCTTTGATGCCCATACCAATTTATGGGCTCTCTGTTTGAAAGTTGCAGGAAGTGCCAATAGACTACGCTGGCACTCAGCACCTTCACAGTCCATTGAGACTTACAAGCCATCTGCTTTGGTGGTAGACGGGACTTTTCATTTATTTATTCACAGATTGCTGGCTGTGTTTGCCTGGTAGTATCTCCCACTGAATGCAACCCATTCAATGGTTGCATTTTAGGCACTTAGGGGTTAAACTAGGTGGTAAGAAGGTGATAAACTGGCTCATCGTCACCTGTCAAAGGCCCTCTGAAGAATGATTTGACAGAATTAGCTCTTCAGAGGGACAACTTGTTTCAAAGAGCCCTAAAGCTGCAATTTAATACACACGTTCTTGCATTTAGATACAAAAGGCATACATGATATATTGTATAATAAACTTATTTTTTAGGTTTTAAAAGTATTGACAAGTTTCTATAAAAGTTATTACAACATTATAAAAAACAATGACATATCCTTACTCCCTTCAGTGTGAGCTTGTGGATTCTTGTACAGATGCTCAATCCTGCCTGTGTTGAAAGAGCTTGATCGACGTACAATGCCATGCACCTGTGAAATACAAACCACAAAACACGGTTCATCCCCAATGACTGACAAATCCATGTAGCTAGCCTACCTGGAATGTATAATAAATCAACCTTAAGTTTCATATGTTGCTAAACCTCTTTGTAAGTAACGCAAGCAATGGCTTTATATTTTAGGATGGTTGTGGAATTCTAAAAATAAACTACCAGATTATGCGTTTCAGTTGCCACAACAACATCTATTCTAGCCAGACAAAAAAGAAAAGATAAAAATATATACAAACCAATGCCCATAACTGCATTTAACCAATGCCCATAACTGCATTTAACCAATGCCCATAACTGCATTTAACCAATGCCCATAACTGCATTTAACCAATGCCCATAACTGCATTTAACCAATGCCCATAACTGCATTTAATAAGAGTCTATCTTGATGCAAATATTGACTTAGACTGCATTACATAAAAAAAAAAACATGCAACCATTTACAATGTCTTATGGTGCCCAAACACTAGAGCTGTCATTTGGTTGCTTTTCGTGCAGTTAAGACACAAATCAAGAATCGGAGGCAAAAAAAAAAGGAAAACCGGCAAACAGGCAAAAAATTTATTGAAGGTCAATGTGTTTCTTGTCCATTAAAAAAATATATTAAAAAAAATAATAACGTAACCGTTGGTAATGCGCACAAACCCAAGCAAAAAACAAACAAGAAACTGATTAGTGTACGTCCATTACACTTAAAGGGTGTTGTATGTAAAGCATTGTGTTTTTTCATTTTAATGCATCCTTGCAGTGTCCGGTGCCCCCGTTTCACTTACCTGAACCCCCAATTTCCGAGGGCGCGATCCCGGATAGTTCGCCCCACGGCTGATCGCCTCTTCATTGGATAGAATGATAGCAGCGCAGCCATTGGCTCCCGCTGCAGTCAATCAAAGCCAAGAAACGCGGCTGCCGGGAGGCGAGGGCGAGTCTTACAATCGGTGGCTATGGCCACCGATTGTATGACATAGGTGCTCACCCGCAAGGTAACCCCCTCAGGAGAAAGCTTCCCAGAGGGGGTTAGCTCTTGCAGGGAGGAGCCGCGAGAGCCGCTGTGGGACCCCAGAAGACAAATCGGGGGCCACTCTGTGCGAAACGAACTGCACAGTGGAGGCAAGTATGACATGTTTGTTATTTAAAATAAAATAAAAAACGTGAACCTTTAGAGTCACTTTAACCACTTAAGGACCTTGCCTGTTTTTCAGACTTGGTGTTTACAAGATTAAAACTTTTTTTTGCTAGAAAATTACTTAGAACCTCCAAACATCCCCCCCCCCCCAGAGAATAAAATGGCGGCCATTGCAATACTTTGTCACACCGTATTTGCGCAGCGGTCTTACAAGCGCACTTTTTTGGGGAAAAAATGCACTTTTTAATTAAAAAAATAAAACAGTAAAGTTAGCCCAATTATTTTACACATTGTGAAAGAATAAGAGTAAAATGATACCCAACATGTCATGCTTCAAAATTGCGCCCACTAGTGGAATGGCGTCAAACTTTTACCCTTAAAAATCTCCATAGGCGACGTTTAAAAAATTCTATAGGTTGCATCTTTTGAGTTAGAGGGGGTCTAGGGCTAGAATTATTGCTCTCGCTCCAACGATCTCGGTGATACCTCACTTGTGTGGTTTGAACAGAGTTTTCATATGCGGGCGCAACTCACTTTTGCGTGCGAGCTCGACGGGGCAAAAAAAAAAATTGTCATTTGAAAAAATGACAAGAAAATATGCCTTTAAGAAGCATGGCCGGAGACGGGTGGGGGCCATCTTGCCCTCACTCGTATCCCAGCCGAGCAGGACGCGATCGCCTTTGCTGCTGCCGACGGCTCTGGTAAGCGGCGGAGGGCGCGGGAGAGGGGAGCCCCTCTCCCACTGCCAACGGTGATCTTGCGGCGAATTTGCTGCAGAGACCACCGTTATCGTTAACAGGACCTCTCACAGGAAAGATTGATATCTCGGTTGTGGCAGCGGCTGCTGGCGTAACCGAGATATCCATCTTTATAATGTCACCGTTTATGTACATGAGCGGGTCCTTAAGTGGTTAAGGACCTTTCTGAGATTTGTTGTTTACAAGTTAAAAATTTTTTGCTAGAAAATTACTTTGAAACCCCCAGACATTTTTTGTCCAACACCCTAGAGAATAAAATGGCGGTCGTTGCAATACTACGTTACACCATATTTGCGCAGCGGTCTTACAAGCACACATTTTATTTAAAAAAGTGTATTTTTTTTCAAAAAAACAGTAAAATGTACACAATTTTTTTTAATATTGTGAAAGATAATGTTACGCCAAGTAAATTGATACCAAACATGTCACGCTTCAAAATTGTGCCTGCTTGTGGAATGGCGACAAACTTTTACCCTCAAAAATCTCCATAGGAGACTTTAAAAAATTTCTATAGGTTGCATGTTTTGAGTTAGGAGGTCTACCTGCTGCCATAACAAAGATATCCCTCTTCAAACAGCCGACATATCGGCGTGTGGTGGCCCAGAAATGGTTAAACTATACATTTTTTTGAAACTGTCATTACACATTGTAAATATTGTTTGCTCACGAACGTGTTCGTTTTTTGAAAGCTTATTCGCACAATTTGTTTCTACTGGTGTGTGGCTCGCATAAGCCATTTAAAAATTAAAAATAGATTGAGTGTGGAATGGTTACAACTCTGGTTAGGTTTTTAAAGCCAACCATGGCTAGTTTACACTTGCTTGGTTAAAGCCCTCTGAACACCAGTCACCAAAAATGGTTCTTAGTCTTGTTTACATCTTGCTTTTGCTTAAAAAATTATACTCTACATCGCTTTAGGGGTGCTTCAAAGCCTCCAAACAAGTCTGACAAAGCTCTCTTGAAGCACCTGTAGCTTTTGAGAGGCTTTAATTCAGCTTTAAACTTCACTTTGTTTTGGAGAAATTGAATGTATTAGATGCACATGGCATCTGCCAAGCTTAAAGTGGAAAACCTCTTCTACGTCCTCACCACAAAAATCAGCGTTTGAACTTTGCAAATGAACATATAGACAAGCCTGATGCATTTTGGAAACAAGTTCTGTGGACAGAGGAGGTTAAAATAGAACTTTTTGGCCGGAATGAGCAAAGGTAAGTTTGGAGAAGAAAGGGCACATAATTTAATGAAAAGAACCTCTGTCCAACTGTTAAGCATGGGGGTGGATCAATCATGCTTTGGGGTTGTATTACAGCCAGTGGCACAGGGAATATTTCACGAGTAGAAGGAAAATGGATTTAATAAAATTTCAGCAAATTTTGGATGGTAACTTGATGCCATCTGTGAAAAAGCTGAAGTTCGAGAGGATGGTTTCTACAAATGGATAATGATCCTAAACACACCTCAAAATCCACGGGGGATTACATCAAGAGGCGTAAACTGAAGGTTTTGCCATGGCCTTCACAATCTCCTGACCTCAACATAATAGAAAAACTATGGATACTGGAAGACTTTTGTAAGGAAGAATGGGCAAAGATACCTCAAAACAAGAATTGAAAGACTCTTGGCTGGCTACAAAAAAGTGTTTACAAGCTGTGATACTTGCCAAAGGGGGCAGTACAAGATAATAACTCTGCAGGGTGCCCAAACTTTTGCAGACACCATTTTTTTTGTTTTCTGTAATTTTGAAAGTGTAAATGATGGAAATAAAATTTACTTTTTTTTACATATTATAAGAATGTCTAATCTGTAATTTGATGCCTTTTGGAGATGTTTTCATCTTTCCTTGGCTTCGTTATGCACAATACAGATTTTTACCTAGGGTGCCCAAACTTTCGATCCCCTCTAAGAATCTACAGTGAAGTTTGTGCAGGAGGAGAGAAGTCCTGGGAGCAATAGTCTGCAAGGGATATGCATAGGAGAAAATGGTCTACATGGCAATGCAGGGGAAGTGACTGTAGATATCTGGGCATCAGTACTTCAAGTCTCAACCAAATGACAAGTTCTTTAATATGATGGCAAAGAAACATGTTCTATGTTCAATATCCCCTTTACCCCAAACAAGTTATATCCCCCAATCAAACAATAACAAAGCAAATGACTGTTCATTTTCTGAGGTGATAGATGGAGGTCCGGCAGCAGGGTGATATAGTGTATGTATCCAACATCTATATATTTTTGAAATGATTCTTAACTTACAGCATTTTTCCCACCTGCCTAAATCCTACATACACGAATCTGGATGAAATGAGAATACTTTTTTGCTTAGAATAAAGATTCTCAGTGTAACATTGACATTCTACAAAAACAATTGGGCTAACTTTACTGTTTTTTTTTTTTATTAATTGAAGCGCATTTCCCAAAAAAAAATCCTTTTGAATGACTGCTGCACAAATGCAGTGTGATAAAATATTGCAACCGTTATTTTGTTCTCTAGGGTTTCTGCAAAATTATAAGGTTTGGGGGTTCCCCAAGTAATTTTCTAGCAAAAAAATATTAACTTTGAAATATACTGATTTGAAGTGACGTTCCGTCAGATATGCATGCGTCTACCGCTATCAGGTTTGCCAATCTGAGACCTGCAGTCAGAAGACAGCGGACATCTTATTTCACCCAGCTACATCTTAAAATTCAAATTCAATTAAAAGTCATTTTATCAATAAAGTGAGCAGATATAAAAATATAGTATATTGACATCTGTGATGTTTAATTTTCAAAGCCTAAAAAGGTTTACCACTGAGCAGTGCAGGGTGCATCAACACGTCCTCCGCTATCTTCCTACTGCTGGTGTCCAGCTTCTTTCAAAAAAGGTATCAGAACAGCATCACAGGTGTCAATATACTATATTAGCGATGAACTGAAATTTCGGCTGCCGAAAACGGTGTCATTGGGCCGAATGTGGGCGTGGTCTGCCCGGGTGCCACCCATTGCGGGAGTGTCCCTCCCTCCTCCTCTCCTTGTTTTAGCAGGGGCATTAAGAATCGCGATTCTTTTGCATAAAATGAAGATCACGATTTTCTCACGATTTAAAGTTATTTTCAACACAAAATGGAGCTTATGTGCTTAAATACAGTATATGTAAATCTGACGGACTGTTTACATGTTAAATTTTAAAAGCTGCAGCAAACCTGCTGACCTTACATGCTTTCTAATGTGAAAGAACAGCTCTGATTTTCACATTTAACTAAATGTGAAAATCAGAGGTGTTACATTAGCAAGCATGTATTGTTAAATTTTAAAAGCAGCAGCAAACATGTAAACAGTCTGTCAGATTTACATATACTGTATTTAAGCACATAAGCTCCGTTTTGTGTTGAAAATAACTGAAATTAAAACTGTTGGGTGTAACAAGATGTCCGCTTGCCCCCTTCCCACTAACATTACTGTGCAGGCGTGTGGGGTGGAGCAAGATGGCGACGAAACGTTACTTCCTGATGAGACAGCCGCCGCCAGGTGTACCAAGATGGCCGCTGCTCCGGAGCTAGGCCGAAGCCGGGGACTTTCCTATGGCCGTACCCGAAAATCGCGAGTCATCCAGCCTGAAGATCGTGGGGGGGGCGAAGCGAGATAGCGATCAATCGTGCAGCTCTAGTCGCCAATTTCCGACAGACCACCACCACATTTGACAGCTGTGAGCAGAGAACGGCTCTGCACTGAATCATGGAAATGCCAGATTAAGATTGTGAGGGGGCTGAATCGAGATTGTGATTTTTTATCCTGCAGCATAACACACACACACACAAACACACAAACACACAAACACACAAACACACACACACACACACACTACCCAGAATGTCAAAAACCTAAAACCAAAAATATTTATGCAAATACTGTATTAGAACATCAAGGAATTAACACAGCGTTGCGCCAGGGCAAACAAAAAAAATGAAGAAAATGTAAACAATTGACATACACTTTACCCTTAAAAAAACACATGATTAAGTGTTCCAATCTCATCATGACTAGCTTTTGTGTGAGACTGTGAGACGTTCTGCAATCATGTCCTGACAGTGCATCATCCTTCTGCAATGTGTTGAAATACTTTAGTTTGACTTGACAGCAGGAACAACTACCTTGCCAATAGGCTGGCACTGTAGCAAATCATGCTCGCTCAAAAATATTCAAAGACCCTCTGTATGTAGTGGTAGTCACATTCTTTGTTCTCTCACTTTTGTAGGAACATACATGGAAAAAGAGAAACTTGTCAACTGGCTAATCTGTGACAACAAGAATTAGTGTAAGAAGTGATGAAAGCTGTAGTTGTCTGCTGTTAATACAGGTGTAAGGTAAACAATATGACAAGCCAAAATGTGTGCAAACTGGATAATCTGGTTAAGAACTCAAGATTAGTGCCGCTGTGCAAAAGACATTTTACTTTTTCTAGGCTAAAGAAAACATGCCTTTCAAAAGTACAAACTTAGAATTTAAGTATACCAAATTTTCTGTACTTTGGTAAATGTTCATTAAATGTGCCATTGAAGACAAGCCTTTTGAAGATATGAACATACAATGCCTCATCTGGGCACTTTGTTTCTTCATTCTGCATGCACACCTGATTTTGTTGGAGCATTTTGTATAGCATTTGAGCTTTGGTGTTTTTGTATTAGCAATAAGCTTTGCAACAGATTAGAGTTCTCTATTGGCCATGTGTTTCAGCCGCTTCAAAAACACACCAATTTGCCTGAATCTGGCTACAAAACTGAGTTTTAGGTGTTTTGGATTGGAGGGGTGAACTACCAAGATTTTTTTTTCTCAAACGCTCAGGTGTGGATGGGCCATTGACAAGCTTTCTTATCTACTTTTATTATACAAAGTTAGTAACAAGAATGTTTAGGATCTTACACAAGTAACCCAGTTAAAAAGTTCAAATACCTATTACCTGGCCCATCTTCCAAAGTATTTAGGATTATATTCCACAATATGAAAATCAGATCTCACACTCTCAAGATGGATCAATGATACAAAAAAAAAAGGTAGCACAAAACCACTATGGCTTCAGCAGTGTCATATACAAGCTAAACTAGGTGCACTGTTTTTATAGTAAGACTATGGAAATCTAGGACGCATTTTCCGTGACAGCGATATGCATCTAAACCTCTGATCCTCAAACACATCACTGAAAGTTAAGCTGCATGGCCTAATCTGTCACCACTTCCAATGCTTCATCTAAACAATTCCGAACACCCAACGCTTGCACCTTGAAACTTACCAGCAACTTGTTTAAACTTCTTAAGAAAGCTGAATATGCTTTAAAAGTTTCAACACAGATGCTTAAAAAGGAAAGTATGGGTTTCATTTTTTCATTCATACTTACCTTGGTGGATTGAACATCAGACCGATGCTGCAGCTGTCCCCCGCTGTCTCTGCACTGAGAAATAAACCACAAACATCGCCGATGGCTTGGTTCACAGATTGAGAGGAAAGCTGCTGATTAGGGCCGAAACTAAATCGATTAATCGACAACTAATCGATTATGAAATTAATCGATTACAATTTTCATAATCGATTAATCGGCCAGTAACAATGGGGTTAAAAAAAATAAAAATTAGCCCTTTATAGTACAAAAAAGCAAATCGCTACTGTAAATATTACTTTAAGAGCCGGTTTACACTGGGGCGACCTGGGATCCCCTAGTTGCCCCAAGTCGCCCGGTCGAGAAAATGAATTAAAGTGAATGGAGCTGTCTTAATGTACACTACTGAAGTCGCTCAGACTTCAGAAAAGGTCCCTGTACTACTTCAATCGACTTGTAGGCAACTTGTACCCATTGATTTTAATGCAAGTCGCCTCAGAAGTCGGATCACTGTCTTAACTGAAGCAACAATAGCGGAAGATAACATACATTTCTCAGGCAAACCCCTCCCTCCCCCAGAGCCAATTGTTTGATTGGCCACTGGAAAGCCTCTTGTCCTGGAGGCGACTTGAAGTTGCCTTGTACTGTCCTGGAGGCAACTTGAAGTTGCCTTGTAAGTTGCCTGATGATTCATACTCAAGTCGTGTCCAAGTTGCCTCCCAAAGTCGTGCTGGAAGTCGTGTTGCCCCTGTGTGAATGGGCTCTCACAGTCCCACAGTAAAAAATTAACCCCTTACAGTAGCGATTATTTGCTCTTTTTGTACTTGTTTTTTTAAACCCATTATGTTACTAAACATCTCAGGCCTGGGTTCACACCTGTTTTTTGGTGCTTTTTGCAGAAACACACTACAGTTCAGTTACATGTTTTCCTAGGAGACACGTCCACATCCATGATTTTTTTTTCAGCTGTTGCGTTTTTGGAAAGGGCAAGGACTTTAACGCAAAACGGTGCCATTTTGGTTCAATATACTTCAATGGAGAAGCTGCAGAAAAGCATGTAATATGTGGAGCACCGAGCTGTGGAGGGGCATGGGGGGGACTGTCTTAAGGCAGCTGGCGGATCCAGACTTGGAAGTCGGGATGGTAGTGACTCCTTTTACTTCAGGGTGCCCTCAAAGTCACCATGAAAGTATTCCCTCAAATAAGAGTCCCCATTAGATTAGGATCCTCCTCAGGTGGGGCTGACCTGAAGACACAGGCAACCGGCCACTAACACTAGCTGTAGGCCAGATAAAATCTGTCAACATACCCAAAAAGGCATATTTACTATACTAAACCACTTTGCCATTAAAATACTAGGAGTCAGAAATGGTTATAATTTTTATACAGCCAGTACATTAAAAAGTGTTGTAAAGGTAGTTTTTTTACCTTAATGCATTCTATGCATTAAGGTGAAAAAACATCCAACAATTATTAACAGCCCCCCCCCCCTTACTTACCTGAGCCCTCAAAAGTCCTGCGTTGTGAACGCTCTGGCTTCTCGGCTCATTCATTGGATGATTGATAGCAGCGCAGCCATTGGCTCCCGCTGCTGTCAAATCAATGACACGGCGCAGCCAACTGCATCAGGGTAGCGTGCCTGCAAGCTAACCCCCTTGGGAGAGCGCTTCCCAGAAGGGGGTTAGCCCTTGCGGGGAGGGGCCCCAAGAAGACCAGGATCAGTGCCACTCTGTGCAAAATGAGCTGCACAGTGGAGGCAAATATGACTTTTTGTTTTTGCTTTTTAAACAAAGGAACCTTTACAACCCCTTTAACCACTTCAGATCGTAGGACGTCCTGGGACGTCCTCCACTTTGAGCGGTGATATCTGAATGATGCCTGCAGCTGCAGGCATCATTCAGATATCGCTGTCTTCAGCTGGCGATTCTGTGCACCAGAAGAACGATCAAAGCGGTGGTTCCGCCGCTCGATCGTTCTTCTAAGCAGCGGGAGGGGACGTCCCCCCCCTCCCGCCGCCATCCGGTGCTTCTCCGGGCTCTCCCGTGCCATCGGGGGCCCGGAGAGCGAATCGGCCGGCGCTCGTTGGTGAACCATAGAGATGACTGGTGACCAGACGGTCACAGTCATCTCCATGACCGTCGGAGGGCCGGGCGCGACGTTATGACGTCACGCCCGGTACCCGGAAGTAAACAAAGCCGCTATCGCGGCTGTCGGCATGTAATCGGTGAAATTTTTTTCACCGATTTCATGCTTGTAAGCCTGTAGGAGAGATGTGGGGTCTTATTGACCCCACATCTCTCCATAAAGAGGACCTGTCACACTGATTCCTATTACAAGGGATGTTTACATTCCTTGTAATAGGAATAAAAGTGATAAAAAAAAAAAAAAGTAAAAAAAAGTGTAAAACTAAAAAAATGAAGTAAAAAAAAAAAAAAAAAATGCCCCTGTCTCGGTCGCTCGCGTGCAGAAGCGAACGCACATGCAAGTCCCGCCCACATATGTAAACACCGTTCAAACCCCACATGTGAGGTATCATCGCGTGCGTTAGAGCGTGTGCAACAATTCTAGCACTAGACCTACTCTAACTCAAAAATAGTAACCTGTAAAAAAAATTAAAGCGTTGCCTATGGAGATTTTTAAGTACCGAAGTTTGGCGCCATTCCATGAGTGTGCGCAATTTTAAAGCGTGACATGTTCGGTATCTATTTACTCGGCGTAACATCGTCTTTCACATTATACAAAAAAATTGGGCTAACTTTACTGTTTTGTTATTTTTTAATTCATGAAACTGTTTTCTTCCCTAAAAAAAGGCATTTGAAAAATTATTGCGCAAATACCATGCGAGAAAAAAAGACCGCAATGACCGCCATTTTATTCCCTAGGGTGTCTGCTAAAAAAAAAAATATATAATGTTTGGGGGTTCTGATTAATTTTCTAGCAAAAAAATTTTGATTTTTACATAAAGGAGAAAAGTGCCAAAATAGGCCCGGTAACGAAGTGGTTAATAAGCACAGGTAAAAAAGATGAAACAAAGATCAGATTTCTGACAGAAAGGCAACACATGAGAGAAAAAAGTAAAAAAAAAACACAACATTCATTTTAAATGGGGCAGGGAGGCAGTGGTTTTCTTCTATTTTAGGCTTTCAATATGCTACAATTTATTTAAGTTGAAGTATTTCGCTTATTTTAATGCTATACAACTCATTTGTATTTAGACCATTGAATTTATCTTGCGGAGCAGATTAGAGCTCCCACCCCACAAACCAGATGGGAATAGTATTTACTTGTGCAGGAGACAAATCCATCAGCTTGCACAACTTATCTTTGTCTTAACCTAAAATGAACAATCAATGTTGCCAAAAGTAGTCATCTTGTACTTTCCCAGCCACTAAGGCTCCCTGTATCTGATTTTAAACAGGAGCTACAGAACTAGCAAACAGACTGTTCCATTTTACCCTTTGTGTGCTGGATAAAAAGGCTAGAACAGACTTTTCCCAGTATAGGCTTCAGTAGTAATGGAGCAGGGAAACTGTATGGAACATTAAAGATGATAGCATTGTGCACCGATTGGAATAGTAAGGGGACTGAACGCTGGAGAGAAGTGTGCTTGGGTGGCAGACTGGGGCATTAATTTCAAATTGTTTAAATTACTTAATAGGTCAGGACAATACACGCTCCTCAAATGACCCCATTATGGAAAGTAGACACCCCATCTCACTTTTTGCCACAAGAGAAAAAAAAAACACAACTTACCTGATCCTCCAAGTCCCTGGTGGGCAGAGCTTCCCTTTCTCCATAATTCAATGCAGGACTATGGATCATGCATCGGTCTTGAAGATACCGGGATCTTAGGAGTATGGGGGAGAAGACGCTACAGGGACCAGTTTAACAGCGCAGCCTAGTGGGCAAGTCAATTCTCTTTTCAATGCTTCCTACAACTGAACCAGACATTAATTAACCCTTGCAGTGTAGGGACAGCTCCACTGCAAGGGAGAATTTCCATGTTGCCCAGAGTTGGGCTTTAACAGTCTCACTGAAGTCAAGTGCAAGTCTTCCATTATAAAAATGGAAGTTCCCTGGAGGATAAAAAAGCATTGCACTGAAATACATTATGGGCAATGGCTAGGGGTCTTTGATAGCCACAAAATACTATAACCACTCCGCCACCCCCAAAAAAAAAAAAAAAAAAAACACAAGCCCATAATTAGTGGTCTGTCACTGAAAACAACCCCCCACCACCACAACAAAATCCCACAACGGTGGTTGGTAACATTGTAAAGGGACACCAAACTCTGGTTTAAAAGAAAAGCATGTACTGTATTTTTAACTCCAAAGTTGCTTCAATTGTTCTCCTCCACCTCCAAATTCCTTTAATTTGCTGCTGTGATCTACATATCCCAAAACCTTTAACATGAAGTGGGGAGTGTAGGCACCCCCTTGCTCTCTCTGAAGCAGCACTGCGGACTATGGTATTTGTAATGTGCACAGGGCAGGGAACACCGCTGCAACTAGCATGCACAGCTTGTCCAAAAGCGGGTGGGAAGGGGGACAAGCAGAAAAGACAGACTTCCCAAAAATGAAAAGTAGCGGATGTGTATATTTTGTGGAGAAGGATATATCAAGCCCAGGTTCACACTGGGCTGCGGGAGTGAAGCCATGCAAGTTCAGCTGAACTCGCACAATTTCACTCCTGCTTGTCAGTCCCGATTTCGGCCGCGATTACAGAGACACCTGTGCAGGTTTCTGCACAGATCTCAATGTAAATCACGGGCAGAAATCACAAAAAGTAGTACAGAAACTACTTTTTGAAATGGGTGCAGCGCCGCAGATGCGGCGCCACACCAATTATGACGGTGCCATTGCGGGCAAATGCTGAAGATTTGACAAGTCAAGCACCACTTTTAAAAACCCCACTGTGTGCAAGCCATCCCCCCCAAATATTGGCGTTAATGACACTAAACCCCCCTCCTTTCCCTCGCAGAACAGTTCTATAACCATTAGTGACATTTTACCCTCCCCAACCATCCCCGCCCTACCGCCATCATTGGTGGTTGCTGGCACCTTAAATCCCTACAACAATCCCCACATTTGTGGTAAGGGACCCTTTAAAACCCCCTCCGTCCTTCAATTGCAGCTTTCTCTGCAGCTGCCAGGATTTGATTGATTAATTAAATCTTCCTTATATAGTTTCGTGGTCAGTAAAGGTTTTTTTTTTTTAAAAAAGAAGCAAATTCATGCAGCTCAACCTGTGGTGTGCAAGTGTGTATGCGGTTATGTCAATAGTAATTCCCATAACCCTCTATGTTGTGACTGTTACGATGCCCATCTAAGTTTTTTTAACCATCGATGCTCCTGGAGAATTCCACATCCTTACCGCTCTGACGGCCGAGACCAGGTAGGGGCGGAGACAACGGGGGTGTGAGGGCCACACAATCAGCCTGCCTATACATGGATCGAAATTGGTATTTTTCCTGCTCGAGCTGTTAAATGTTTATGGTGGGCTAAACTAATCATTTCACCCCCTCTTCCTATATTGCATACCCTGTATAAGAAAGATCTGCATACTTACCCTTTTTAATTCAGTCGTGTGATCCTGCCACCCCTCTAAAGAAGTGTTCAACAGTTGTGTATTGCCAAAGCCATGACATCAGCCATAGGCTCCCATGGCTCAGCCATTTGTACTCCGTCCTTTCCCAAACTGCTCACTACACAGGGGAGCTGGAGGATCACGTGACCGGACCAGAGGGGATTAAAAAACAAAGTACTGAGATCTTTTGCACACTGGGTATGTAGAATATAGAGGGAGGAAGGTACACTTTTAATGGCTAGTGTTCAGCTTTTCTCCTACTTTATTTGTACAGTAAAACCTTGGTTTGAGTGTAACTTGGTTTGAGAGCATTTTGCAAAACATGCAAAAAATGTTAATACATTTTGCCTTGATATACAAGCGATGTCTTGATATAAGAGTAGCATCATGTCACAACTGAGTATAAAAAAAAAAAAGGAGAGGAACCTCCAAGTGTAGCAATATGGTTACATTTAATGAAGGAACAACATTTAGGAACGTATTGCTACACTTAGGAGGTTCCTCTCTTTTTATACCCTGTAAAAAAAAAATGCTTTGATATACAAGTGCTTTGGATTACAAGCATGTTTATGGAACAAATTATGCTTGCAAACCAAGGTTTTACTGTATTTCTTAATGCAAGCATTGAAAGTCCCTGAATTTGACCTTGTACAAGCCTCTTGAAGTGTGTACAGAAAAGCTGAAATGTGAGAGCAAGCTTCAGCACAAGGAGCCAATCAGTTCATGTGTGGACAAGAGCATGCTGATGGGAAGAGAAAGCAGAAAGGCGCTTATCACTTTGCTGCTTCTTTCACTGTCCAGTGGGAGGCTGGGACAGGTCTAGGATGACAGACTCAGAGGAAGTGTGTTGAATGATTATGGCCAACAGACTGAGGACATCTAAATGCAGAAAAGCACTGCAGGGGAAATCTCCGGATTGAAGCAGATTACAGCAAACACTGGTTTTGCCATTTTATATCTAGCAGTGTGTTGCCACTAGTTGCCAACATCCACACAAATTCACCCTGCTGCCAGACAACCATACGTCACACTTGTAGACAATGAAAAGTCTTGCCTTTTTTGGTTTTATTTGGGGGATTGAACTTGGTTGGGGGAAGTTATATGGGAATCCCATAGAACCAATGGTATTCAGCAGTGCTGGTGCTGATCCGGCTTCACATTGGTAAATAGTTACTCATCTTTACAGAACAAAAACGGCAGACTTTTAATCTTGACAGACTTTCACCTCAGAACTTCTCCCGCTTTTGCACTTCTCCCTGCAGATTTCTACCTCCAGGACACTTCACCTTCTGCGCAACACCTCCTGCCAGAGACATCCCTTCCCACCATCTTTAGACTAGGCATCACTCTGAATTCCTAGCTGAAACGTCATTTTGATGAATAGGCCAGGGGCCTGCAGTACCTATTCTTGATGGCCTTGAACATTTAATTAATAAAGCATACTTGGCAGTGAACTACTGATCCCAGCAGGCCGGACTTGTAAATCCTGAGAGCGCAGACTGCAGCGACTTGACACAAAACCCCAGTCTCTCCTCTGGCTCTGCACCCAGCTCCCCTGACATGCCTCTTCCAGATCTCCACTGCCCTCACTCACCAACTCCTGTCTCGAGTCCTTCTTGAAAGATGTACCCGGACCGTGCAGACCAACTGCTCCTCAAGCTCAGGAGATGCTCCCTCCAAGCTCCCGAGCTCCTGCGCCAAATCCACAAAAGACCTAGATCGCAGCAGTAGGCCTGTTTAAAATGTACTTGCGCTGACAGAACCTCAAACACTACACATCTAGAATCTACCTATGGTAGAGGGTGCTACATATCTTTTATGGGGCCATTCTTTTTTATTCTGTATTTTTTTGCCAGAGTCATGCTTTAAAGTGTATTTGGGATATGCTTACTATTGTGTGACACACACACACACACACACACACACACAGGTTAGAAGTCCGACAGACCCCCAATACCAGCTGAGAAGGGGTAGGTGGATAAAACACAAGCACACCTTCCCAAAATTACTTGAAGCATCCAAGGAGGCCAACGTGGATCAGGCCACAGTGCATTCAGGGAGGCTTAAGCACGGATTCAGCACCTTGGAGAGCATGTTGGCAAACGAAAGGACAATCCGGTAATCCAACAAGTCACGCAAACATACCCTCCAAAATGTAATCCTAAAATAACCTCTATTGCACTTTCAACACTTAAACATTTGACTTTCAAAACTAGAAAAATTCACCCATCAGATCATGAAAATCCATAAAAACAGATGGATGAATGCATTCCAATCATGGAAAAAACCTGGGCCAAAAAAATAAAAGAATCACTGAGATGTTTATCTAGTAAATGTTTAAAGTAGAACTACAGGTGGCAACCCCCCCCCCCCCTTTTGGATAGCACAAGGAAGGGTTAGAACTCCCAGTCAGATTTTTTTCACCATCTGTGTCCCATTGCAGAGACTTCTCTCAACTTCCTGTCTTATACAGGAAGTGAGGGACCCCCCCCAGATCACCAGAACTAGTGTCCCCATTGGAAGATCTAGCCTCTTACTTTTCTGGGTACAACCCAAAATTTGGGTTCTTTCACTTTCAATAATGGTAAAAAGAACAAATAGGGGAGGGTGAATCTGACGGGGACACAGATGGCAAAAAACAAAAAAGGTGTTCTAATCCCTCTGCACTATCCAAAACTAAAAGTTTCTGCCTTATTTTGCCTTGAATATACCCTTTAGTGTGGATACGCTCAGCTTTGTAACACGTTTGCATTAGCTTCACAAAATTAGCTGGGTGTCATCCAGACCAAAAATTTAGCAGCCACAATCTTCACAGCAGCATTTAAAAAAGGTACAGCTCATGGAAAATGGGGACAACGAATGGGAGGCGCTACAAGAGAGGTCCATCCTAATCATAGGTACACCACTTTCCTGAGGCTGGAATTGGGCTTCTAAGAAATCCTGTAGTTTGTGGTCTGCCATCACTGACCTACTGAAGTTGCCAACAGTTTTCTGGTTACTGGCCTTATTTACTTTGGAACCCAGAGCAGGTTTGCAGGAAATAAAGTCAGAATTCAAAAACTACACAGTACTGGTTTAAAGGAAATGACAAAAAAAAAAAAAAAAAAAGCAATGAAGATGAAGGCAGCCATATATTATGAAAAGAAAGGGAGGGCGCACCGACCTATTGCATTATAATAATGCACTAGGTCGGTGCGCCCTTTCTTTTCTCTTAGTTCTATGAACGCCCATGGTTCTGAGGAGGGCTGCAAGATTCTAGGATTGGACTACATTACCCTATAGCAAAAACACCAGAGCGCAGGAGATTTTTGTATTGAGCCATATATTATGCAAATATAAGTTCACCTTACAGATTTTTCTGTAAAAGGTGAACTTACACTTTAAGTATGCCATGCAATGACTTAATTTTAAAATAGTTTGCTGTCCATGTGCCCCAGTGTGCATTGCACTTGAACATTTGAATATTTACAACAATTTCCTCCCTTTCCTCTTTTTGAAAAAACGTACAACAAGCAGTAAATGTCATTTTGAGCTGCTTTCATCAGACAGACAAAAACACAGGTTAAAGGGCAATAGCATGTAAAAATTTGTTTTTTGAACTGTAGACGTTGTGGCATCAAAGCTAGTAAATATTACGGAAGCAATTGGACAAGAACACGTATTCAAAGGGCTAGAACATGATCGATAGAGTTAACTAGATCACAACAGGAGGCTTGGAACAACCTAAAAACGCAAGATAAGCATATCAGGCACTACAGTGTTATACTAGATATTTCCCCAAATATTCCATACATAAAAGGGACCGGAAGGTCAAAAACACGCAAAAGTAACAGAAGTGTGACTTAGGATGTCAGAAACCTTACCTTACATGGTAAATAGGTACTAGGTTGGCACAGGGTTTGACAAATTTGCTTGGAATCTAGGAGCCAGCTAAAAAAGTTAGGAGCCAGAAAAAAGCACCCCGTCCCGACGAGCTTGCGCGCATAAGCGAACACATACGTGAGCAGCGCCCGCATATGTAAACGGTGTTCAAACCACACATGTGAGGTATCGCCACGATTGGTAGAGCGTGAGCAATAATTCTAGCCCTAGACCTCCTCTAACTCAAAACATGCAACCTGTAGATTTTTTTTAAACGTCGCCTATGAAGATTTTAAAGGGTAAAAGTTTGTCGCCATTCCACGAGCGGACGCAATTTTGAAGCGTGACATGTTGGGTATGAATTTACTCGGCGTAACATTATCTTTCATAATATAAAAAAAAAAAAAAAAAATGGGGATAACTTTACTGTTGTCTTATTTTTTAATTTAAAAAAAGGAATTTTTTCCCAAAAAAGTGCGCTTGTAAGACCGCTGCGCAAATACAGCGCAACAGAAAGTATTGCAACGATCGCCATTTTATTCTCTAGGGTGTTAGGATAAAAAATATATATAATGTTTGGGGGTTCTAATTAGAGGGAAGATGGCAGTGAAAAATTACATTAGAATTGCTGTTTAACTTATAATGCTTAACTTGTAATACCAACGGCCACCACCAGATGGCGCCAGCTCACACAAGGAAGAGCTGGGGACTTCACTTGCCCACCTTCCAAGCCAAGTCCCCAGGATGCCATTTCTAGTCGCCATGGCGACCAGGATTTGTCGAGCCCTGGGTTAGCAGGTTAACCTTTCCAGAAATCATTTGTTGCAATGTTCGAGAGAAAAATAAAAAAAATAAAAAACCCCACACAACCTTTGGCTGACATCACAAAAGCTGGTCCAGGCTCTGCAGGGATCCCGACAATAGTGACTAGACCAATCCATATGCCTGACTACAGGGAGTGCAGAATTATTAGGCAAGTTGTATTTTTGAGGATTAATTTTATTATCGAACAACAACCATGTTCTCAATGAACCCAAAAAACTCAATATCAAAGCTGAATATTTTTGGAAGTAGTTTTTAGTTTGTTTTTAGTTTTAGCTATTTTAGGGGGATATCTGTGTGTGCAGGTGACTTACTGTGCATAATTATTAGGCAACTTAACAAAAAAAAAATATATACCCATTTCAATTATTTATTTTTACCAGTGAAACCAATATAACATCTCAACATTCACAAATATACATTTCTGACATTCAAAAACAAAACAAAAACAAATCAGTGACCAATATAGCCACCTTTCTTTGCAAGGACACTCAAAAGCCTGCCATCCATGGATTCTGTCAGTGTTTTGATCTGTTCACCATCAACATTGCGTGCAGCAGCAACCACAGCCTCCCAGACACTGTTCAGAGAGGTGTACTGTTTTCCCTCCTTGTAAATCTCACATTTGATGATGGACCACAGGTTCTCAATGGGGTTCAGATCAGGTGAACAAGGAGGCCATGTCATTAGTTTTTCTTCTTTTATACCCTTTCTAGCCAGCCACGCTGTGGAGTACTTGGACGCGTGTGATGGAGCATTGTCCTGCATGAAAATCATGTTTTTTTTGAAGGATGCAGACTTCTTCCTGTACCACTGCTTGAAGAAGGTGTCTTCCAGAAACTGGCAGTAGGACTGGGAGTCGAGCTTGACTCCATCCTCAACCCGAAAAGGCCCCACAAGCTCATCTTTGATACCAGCCCAAACCAGTACTCCACCTCCACCTTGCTGGCGTCTGAGTCGGACTGGAGCTCTCTGCCCTTTACCAATCCATCCATCTGGCCCATCAAGACTCACTCATTTCATCAGTCCATAAAACCTTAGAAAAATCAGTCTTGAGATATTTCTTGGCCCAGTCTTGACGTTTCAGCTTGTGTGTCTTGTTCAGTGGTGGTCGTCTTTCAGCCTTTCTTACCTTGGCCATGAGTATTGCACACCTTGTGCTTTTGGGCACTCCAGTGATGTTGCAGCTCTGAAATATGGCCAAACTGGTGGCAAGTGGCATCTTGGCAGCTGCACGCTTGACTTTTCTCAGTTCATGGGCAGTTATTTTGCGCCTTGGTTTTTCCACACGCTTCTTGCGACCCTGTTGACTATTTTGAATGAAACGCTTGATTGTTCGATGATCACGCTTCAGAAGCTTTGCAATTTTAAGAGTGCTGCATCCCTCTGCAAGATATCTCACTATTTTTGACTTTTCTGAGCCTGTCAAGTCCTTCTTTTGACCCATTTTGCCAAAGGAAAGGAAGTTGCCTAATAATTATGCACACCTGATATAGGGTGTTGATGTCATTAGACCACACCCCTTCTCATTACAGAGATGCACATCACCTAATATGCTTAATTGGTAGTAGGCTTTCGAGCCTATACAGCTTGGAGTAAGACAACATGCATAAAGAGGATGAAGTGGTCAAAATACTAATTTGACTAATAATTCTGCACTCCCTGTAGAAGCTGGCTCAGCCTCTCAGCATGCTGCAGGGAGAGAACCAGCTGCTCCCGCACCCTCCACAGTCTGCCAATACAGTGAGCATAGTAGGGGCAGAGCACTGTCATCACTCTGTGCTCAGAGACCTGAGCAACCAGTGAGCTTTGGTTGCTCAGTTCTCAGGTGTAGGCGGTTGCAGTGGACAGATGCAGCACTGGTTCCAAGCTGCATCCACCTCCAACACCACTACCAGGAGATGTTCTACCCCAAGTAGTTCTTCAAAAGTGAACATGTGCTTTGCACATGCAAGACAAAAGCAATCGGTTGACTTAAATTTCCCACCTACATATAATCCTGTTCCCCCGTGTTCCTCTCTCTGGTCCAATTTGCCACTTGGAGAAGAAGAGGAACATAGCCATTAATTCGGGTAGGCATAGCATCAACTCTCCCCCTCTAAAGCTTTCCAATTTGGCTCCAAGAGGCTGACATCTGTTGGGTTCAAAAATTAAGGCCCACCATATTCAACGCAAGACAAGCTGATCCATTTTAACTGGGATTTGCTTCCAAGATGTCTGTAGGGACATTATAAAGCTTTTAGGTGTACAGTACAATCAATGGAGGAAATGTTATGTAAAAACCATAAACTTCTTTACACAATTCCACTGGCTGCATAAAGAGAACCTGTAACCAACTTAGAAACATTCCAAGTAAAAAGTAGAGAAAAATCAAGAATGCTACTTATTTGCAGGATTTTCCATAAATGTTTTATTTGCTTGGACTGTGCAAGGAAACGTGACTATGCCAGGAAAGCCAATTAACCAGAACATCCCCTTTCTGTCATAGCTCTGGTGCCAGGGTCTCTAAGGTGCCACCTAGGTGGTGACTGGGCAATAAGCAAACAAGGATGAACTATAACAAATAGACTTAATTTTTAAATCCCAACCTGCTCTAGATTAATAAAGTTTGTATTGTCTAGTACAATTTCCAAATTAGAATGACTTCATGGAAGCGTGGGCTGTGTAGTGCATTACATCAGTAATTATTCCCTAATTCTTTACAGCGATGGCCTGTACAGGTTACTGCTTATCTGACCTTGCGGGAAACGTACACAACACTTATACCCCAAGGAGACCGGGGAATCCACTAGCGGACTCTCGTTGATAAATAGTACAATAAGCTGGCGTGATTACAGGCCATGCTGCACATTCTTTATGGAAGTTTTGATTTGTTATCTGGATCGGAATGGAAAACTCAGAAAGGACAGCAAAATAGGAAGCTCTGGAGTCTGCTGCATGCAAGTGATTTCATCAGTTTGTGCTTTCTCTTAGTAACTTACCTCGTAGCCCTTTGCCAAAAGGAATTCAGCCAAGTAAGAGCCATCCTGGGAAGAGAGGAAAAAAAAAAAAAAACATTAATGAATGCGAGAAGCATAAATAAGGAAATCTAGTGGAGCTGACATTATGTAATACAGCACTAGAAATGAAACTTCAGCAGGGTGTACTCACTCTTATACCATCACATGGCAAAACATTAGAGTTGGCTATGGTCATTAAAAAGCAATCTACTCTTGGGAATACGCATTTAACTGCTTAAATAAACTAAAACCCAATGACAGATCTTTACAGATCAAATGTTATTTCAGTCATTACACTGAGAAATATTACTGTTGGAAAGGGCTGAACTGTAAAGCCAAAACTGTTTATAGGAAGTTATTTAAGGGAGCAAAAAAAATATGCAAAAAAAAAAAAGCTACAACTTGCAACAAACCAAAAATGATGATTTCAGCCTGCATTGTCTTACATTTCATACGAAACAATCAGTAAAAACCGACTCTTATGCTTCTTGCACACAGGAGTAAAATAGGCTGAAATGATGCATTGTTGTCTATACATGCACACCGATGAATAAAAATCAGTATTACAGAGCAGTAGAACAAAATTAGAAAAAAAATTACATTTTAGTAATTTAATAAAATGTTTACACAAGTATAAAAAGAAGGAGTATATTACAATACTGGCAATTTAAAAGTCTAAAAAAACTATTCACCGCTATATCGCGCTAGATATACTTGTGCCTATTCACTTGTCTTGTTGCTGCTGTCGATGAAACTGTCAAAATAATAAAACCACAGCGCAAACAATCCCAAAATAAGGGGCACATTCCTAAAGTGCTGTGCATATACATAAAACATTTACTCATCTATATACTTGCACACCTTTACACGCCTATACTCATCCATTACTCAGGTTTTTACACAGTGTGTCCCCTTGCACACGGGTGTCACAAGTTTCTGAGTAAACATCAGTAAATTATGACACCCATAACTTATTCTATCCACAAAAAAAAAAAAAAAAAACGCCATGGGCTATCAGAATAGGGTAAAATAAATGTTCATGTGACTTTCAAGACGGTACAAAATATTAAACCTACACAAGAATCACCAGTTCTATAAATAAATGGGTTACATTGAGGACATCACAACGTAAAAGTAATTTAGTCCAGTTGATCACCACGATTAGACCATTTCTTTAAGTGAAAGGAATTTGAGTGTTGGGGGGGTGTGCATTACAGGTAGGATGCCATGCATCACGGGATTAAACTACCTTTAAAGGTTAGCAAGGTCATTGGTGTGCGACCCGTTTATTCCCATCACACTTGCTTTTACAGCGGGGTAGATGCTAAGGCAGGGACCTGGAGGCCCAAAGAGAAAATTTATAGGCTGTGTGGATTACACTAGGTTTCATTCCCATCAAAAAGGAGGATACCGTAGGCAAGAATCAAAATAAAAAATAGCCTGGATAAACCCATTAGATCCCACAATGCAATTAGTGGAACCTCTACTCAATTCAATTTCAACCAGGAAGCTCTCGTCAAAAAAATTCTATTGAACCCCCCAATGTAATGGGGCACATCTGCCACTTGCCATCAGTGTTGGGGAAGGCGCTTTTCAACTGTACACCAAGTAAATAGGCACTTTTCAATTAACCAGCTAAACTTGCCATCAATGTATGGAGCCATACCCATTCACCAATGTAAGGGAAGATTGCAATTTCAGGTTTCATTTTTGTTTGGCCGATTCCATGATTATTACTGAACATAAATTAGGTTATATGGGGAAGGCTCGTAGTAAAAATTTGACACATAGAGAAGACAACTTATTTCATGAGATCTACAACTTACTGATCATTCCAATGTATTCATAGCTGTAGAGAATTTAATTTAAAGCAGGGGTTTCTTGAGATCAATACACTAAAAAGGGTTCTTCCATGGGGCTTTTAGTTGCTTATGCAGAAGCTATGGAAAGAATCTGGCATACAAAGCATGAACCCATAGATGTACTTCATGTTCCAATGATACAGGTTAGTGCACCCTTTATGGATACTAGGTAAGTGAACCCAATTCAAAAATGGTAAAATAGGAAGTATGACTGTATTGAAAGAATTGCTGCTTCCACTAGATCCTATTTAAAACAGGCATTTGCCCAGCCATAGCTTGCACCTGACAATGAGTGGAGGGGAAAAAAGTTGGCTAATGGCAGCCTATAATGTAATTGAATCCAATCGCAGCCAAATGATCACATCAATTAAAAGAACGTATGAAAAAAAAAAAGCCTAGCAGCAAATGTATCAAGCAATTGTATGCACAGCAGCCATAAGCGAAATCTATGTAGTTTAACATTGTGCAATATAGGCTATGCCTTTAAAGCACATTTTCCCCATTCCTCGCTACTTGTTTCCCCACTCATGTTAATAAAACTACGAAATCCATTACCTAGATCTGCAAGCATTGATTTTACGGTGTCAAACCTCCTAGGAATGGAAAAAAAATATGTTCAGATCCTGTGAAATATAAAGGTAGCGGTGTTAAAGACACAGGGTTAAAAAGGGAAGGGAAGTTCTGTGTGGATTTAATAAGCTGATGTGAAACAGACCTGACCAGGATTGAACCCTGTCAATAAGGTCTTGTTCTTCTCACCCAAGCCATTTCTCAGACTTTCCAACCACACTGGAACATTTTGAACTAGCAGTGGCACTCGCTTCCTCACTACTTCCTTTCCAGGTCTATCGAGTGATAGGCCCGGGATTTGCAATGAGATGGAAACAGGCAGCAAGTGCTACTGGTGTCTGGCTGACGCACAGTGCAGCTGATTTACTGTCTGGCAACGTAACACAGACCATGCAGATTGATGTGGAACTCCACCAGCACCCATAGGCCACAGTACTGTGCCGGGTGTCAGTTTTCAAAAAGGGTCAAGCAAAGCAGCCAGTCAATGCCTATAATCGAAGCATTGACTCTGGGCTAGAGCACGTGCCAAGATCCTGTAATGAAATCAGGGAAGGAGGAACATTCCAGGAGTGCTAGATGTGATAAAATACACAGATTTGTTTGTCCAGAGCTAAAGTTATTTTCCGCAAAGGGCTACAGGCTATCAACTTTGATGATGTTTGACCATATATATTAGGCAGGGTGGGTATTCATAGATATTCACTAATGTAAGGTAAACAGCTTTAACTTGCCGACCCAGAAAATAAAGAATCATGCTTTATCACCCAGTAGTACTTTAGAATTAAAAAAACCCGGCTACAGTAGTAGAAAAACATGTATATTTCGCTCATTTCAGACCAATTAGCTCATCACAACTGGCATTTATTTCAGCTAGTTTAAATAAAGGATTGCTTTTTAGCCACATAATTGGTTCTCATGAGTACTTAGAGTCAACAGCAGAGGGCAAATGTTCATGAAAATCAAATACTTGGCTGCACTACTCTCCCTGCATGCATGAAAATCAAATACTTGGCTGCACTACTCTCCCTGCATGCTGGAAAATGTCTAACAGCCGATATGGACAACTTGCTTCTGGTCCCTAGGAGCGCAACAATATAAATAAATACTGTGTTTGTTGGGGTAGAGGGTTGTTCAAAGCAATTTTAAACTTCAATATGGATGTTAAGCTTTGGCTCACACCTGCTCATATTCCCCCACTATTGATCAGTAAAGCCGTCCATTACTGAACGTTGCCAACGGTGAGATGCAGGAAGTGGGACAGGAGGGGCCAGATTTTAATGTCTGCTAAATTTAAAATTGGCATAACTCTGCACCCTGGAGTATTGGTTTCTGGGGCACATAAACCGCTTACTAAAGACAGGTGGGGCACCTGTAGAGGCCTGCTTTTAGATCCAGATGAAGACAAAAAAAAAAGTGTTTATTTTAAAAATTCAAACTGCGTTTTACAGACAAATCTTTCGGTACATCAATTCTAGTATATTTCAGATAGAGAAAAAAAGCTGCGCTATGTGAGAACCTGTACTACTCACCCACCTTACTGGTATGAATGCACCCACGGTTGGAGGGCATAGTGAAAAAAGTGTAAACACATAGAATATATGATAATTACCAGATGAAGGGAATCAATATGAATGATTAAACATCCTAATTATGTGAACAAAGTATCATGTATGTATACAATTAAATGTTCTTATTGATAGTTAATATGCTTTATAAAAAATACCACTCAAAAATGAAATAAAATATATTATATATCCATATAGAAAATGAAAAAAGGGAAAAGGGAATGAAGAAAAACACTCAGTGATTGACAATGATAAAAACAGTGATAGTGACCATATTCTCCAGGAAAAAAAAAAAAAAGTCCATATAAAGTGATCGGTGACAGGTAATCCAAACCACCCACGAAGAAGTGACGATAGAAAGCTTACCGGATAAATATGATCTCTTGATTATAGGAGGAGATCAATAGGTGCTTGTGGTTTATAACCCAACCTCGGGTCTATAGTGCCATGCAGCGGACGTCTCAGCCTCAGTAGTAGTGGTTCTCATAAGCATATACAGGTTTAGTGTGTTCCCATAAAACCAGAAAGGCCGATGTAGTGTAAAACCTTTACATTAATAAAAGCCAAGATGAATGGACACTTTGTTATGTTGTTAAAAACAGCATATATAGAAGCCGAGCCGACTTGATAGCAGCCCGTACAGGGCCATGTCCCTCTAGTGATGAAGTGTTGGGAGGAACGACGTTCTGACGTCACCACTTGTGCGCCAGTCCCTGAAGTGTACGGGCCCCTATTTCTATATATGTGGTTTTAAACTACATAACTAAGTGTCCATTCGTCTTGGCTTTTATTAATAAATGTAAAAGGTTTTACACTATAATCAGCCTGTCTGTTTTTATGGGAACACACTGAACCTGTATACACTACCACCGAGGCCAAGACGTCCGGTGCATGGCACTGCAGACCAGAGGTTTGGTTATAAACCACAAGCGTTTATTGATCTATGATCAAAATAACCTTCATCTGGTAAGCGGCTGTGTTTTCTATCCTCACCACTTCGTGGGTGGTTTGGATTACCTGTCACAGATCAATTTATTTAGCCTTTTATGGAGAATATAGTCACTATCACTGTGTTTATTATTGTGATCACTGAGGGTTGTTTTTCTTCCCTCCCTTTCCCCCCCCCCCCCCCCCCCCCCATTTTCTCCATGGACCGATTTATATATATTTTTGATGATCATCATTTTTGAGCGGTATTTTAATGAAGTGTATTAAGTAGAGCTGCACGAGTAATCGTCAAGAATCGTTATCGCGATCTTGTTCCCATTGCGATTCTTGACAAAGGGTTTCACAATCTGACATGAAAATAATTTTCTCTGCACTTTGGTATGCAAAGAATTTCCTGTCTGCTCTCAGCCAAAAGTCAAAGTCTGGGCAGCCTGCCAAGTTTTGAAAACATTCTTTATCAGTGGAAAGTCAAGTCTAAACATTGTATCACATTGACTTGTACATCAAAGGAATAAACTTCTGTATGTAAATTAGGAAGGTTTAACCACTTAAACACCAAACCTTTTTCTGACATCTCTTCAAGTTAAAATCATTTTTTTTGCTACAAAATTACTTAGAACCCCCAAACATTATATACTTTAGTAGAGATCCTAGAGAATAAAATGGTGGTTGCTGCAATATTTTATGTTGCACTGTATTTGCGCAGCAGTCTTTTTAAATGCATTTTTTTGGGAAAAAATAACTAATGAATTAAAAAAACAAAATTATAGCCAGTAAAGTTAGCCCATTTTCTTTGTATAAATGTAAAAGATTTTACACCGTGAGAATCGAGAGAGAATCGTGATCTTCATTCTAAGCAAAAAAAAAAAAGTGACTAATTTTGGCCAGAATCGTGCAGCTCTAGTATTAAGTATCGCGTATGTATACGATTTAATTTTTTTTTGATAGTTTATTCACATTATTAGGATGCTTATTCATTCATATTGATTCTTCACCTGCCAATTATAATATTCTATGCGTTTATACTAATACCACTTTTTTCACTATGCCCTCCAGCCGTAAGTGCATTCATACCAGTAAGGTGGGCGAGTGCAGTACAGGTTTTCAAACATGCACAGCTTTTTTTCTCTATATTATTTTATAGTTGTATAACATTTTCAGTTGCAGCTTGGTTCATCCACCCAAATAGCGCAGATTTTATTTTTCCATACTTTCTAGTACAATTTAATCTAGCTTTGAGTTCTGGGCACATTTCACATCTTCGACTGCTCCTATCATTGTCATTCACTACTTTGACATAAAATAGGATTCCAATAGACTGATAGCTGGTATCATTTCATTCAGACCATTGAATCTTTTTTTACCAATACACAAACATCCTGGGAGTATATTTACATTTTTGCTACAAAACTGACTGACATTAACCACTTCCCTCCCAGGTCAATTCTGAACACTCCTACATATAAAAATGATACTTTTTGCTAGAAAATTACTCAGAACCCCTAAACATTTTTAAAGCAGAGGCCCTAGAGAATATAAATGATGGGTGCTATGATTTTTCAATTGCTTTTTTGAAAAATACACTTGGGGGGGGGGGGGGGGGGGGCGATTTGCAAAAAAAAGGGCAGTGTTTACATCTGCCAGAAGCGAAAGTTTTTAGCCTCCCAGGACCATGCAGACCACCGCAGCTCTACAATAACCTGATCATCCCAGTACACCCACTGAAAGTTCAGGACATCATGACTTCCTACAAGGGGGAAAGTGGTTAAAGAGTTTACCAATTGGGCTGGATCAACCACAATTTGAAGCATCTGCGTATGGAAACCAATTATCTTCAAGCTTTAATTTTCAAAGGTTAACTGAACAAGCTGAAACTAGAATCCCGATTGGATGCCACGCACAGCTGCTGCAAATTCAGTGTGCTCCAGTTTTCGAAAATCCCCCTTCCGAAAAAGACTGCACATAGTGACATGACCCATAGAAATATTCCCTAAAGCAAATCTGAGAACACTGCTGAAAATAACAAACAAAACAAAATAGAGGAAAACATGGAGCAATTAACCATTCTGAAAATATGTTGTACATAAATTCTAAAAAGTTATGGCTAGATGCCATTCTGAAAAGGAAATCTTCTGTAGCACTGGCAACAAAACAAACAAAGCATGAATAGAGCAAATACATACACAATACTATGGTCTGGTCTAGGTAAGAGAAACATGATGCCAGCCCCAAAGAGCCCTAAATTTCCCACTGAAGAATGTTAGGGAAGCAAAAAATGATTTATTACACAAAAAGTCACTAATGGGCCATACTCATACACCCTTCATTCAAAAATAGCAAGATCCTAAGTATCCTGATCGAGTCAGCCAAGATAAACCCACCGGAGCCTAAAATCTTCTTATGGTAAGAAAACCAACAGTGTTTACCCATGTGAAGTCTGCAAGTACTTGCGCTAGTCTTCAAATAAATTCATGTGTCCCAACCTACCAGATTGAAATTTACTGGCATTTCCAAACGTTACAAAATTACAGATTTGTAGCCTAAATTGGTATTTAGGCTACAAATACAATATGCAATTCGCAAAATGATTTAAGGTAGAGGAGGCAAATTTTTTTATTTTTGATATAGCAAGTAGCTCAGGGACTGGCCTCAGGAGGGCAAGAAATTAGAATGGACGGCACACACAAAATGGACTCTCACAGTGACTGACAGCAGTGTGCAGCAGCACAGATTATAAGACCTCACAAACACAACACGTCCCCTCCTGAGCCACAGTGACCGTCGCTCTCCAAGTCAAGTGGTCCCTCCAGTCTAAACAGCATTGACGGTCCTTGTCCCAGCCTGCCTTGTTCCCATACTGTCGACCTGCACACACAAGGCTCTGGCCGCACTCCTTGGCTCCATTGCTCCATGACGCCACACGACATGCTCAGTTACTACCTTCACCAGAGCTGCCAGATCACACTGTAGCAAGAACTCGGACGGCCCCAGCCGGCTCCGGGCCAAGCGTCAGCCATATTTTTTTTTTTTTTTTTTTTTTTTTTTAAGATATTTATTAGGTTTAAAGACAAAGCAACCTACAAAAAAAAAATACAACCTGGTCATAAACATTAGGCAATACACTCGAACATAGAAAGATAAACTGACATCAGTGCAAAATATAAAGTAGGCACAAACTAGTCGGCTGAGGCCACAGTCTTCAATATCCTACACAAAATGGCAGCGGAGACTATTAGGCTTCAGTCTTCAAAACCACACCAAAGATGGTCGCCGTTCACAAACTAGTCTACATGGGCTTTGGTCCTCAATACCACACGCAAAATGGTGGTCGTAGTGAGATTAGGACGCAATGTTATGATAAAAAGTGATAGTGACGCTCTGGGCACTCCAGAGGTCAGGTCGACGAAACGGTCGAGCAGACAGAATGTCACAACATACTTCCGAAAATTGTCTTTAATTGCTTTGCTGATTCTGCCTAAATGTGGAGTACCTAGTTTTACTACTAAAGGTAAACTTTTTTTAAACGGTATCACACTATTGGGATTCCTTCTCTTGCATATGAGCTAAATACTGGAATCACCAGCAACACAGGGGGACAAAATATTGCCAGAGTGCCGCACAGGGCATACACTGAAAGCTTTTCACCCCAAGAGGGGGTGGAAGATCTGGTGAGTGTGGGTCACAGAGCACAGCTGGAGGGGTCACTGTGTAAAATATGCCAACAGAGCTGCACTTGGCACAAGTCACTTTTTGAAACTCAGCACTTTGATATAGAGATTACAGATATATAGATATATATTAGGGATGCACCGAAATGGAAATTTCAGAACCCAAACAAAACCAAAAAAAAATAAAAAAATTCAGTCCGAAACCGAAAATGAATTTTCTTTGTCCCCCCCCCCCCCCCCCCCCCCCATTTAATTTTTTGGCGGCAATCGATGTGGCAATAATAATTGATGGCACAGTGGCTGCATGTGATGGGCACAGTGGCTGCGTTTGATGGGCACAGTGGCTGCATGTGATGGCACAGTGAGGCTGCAATTAATGTTTTTTGGTAGTCAGATAAGGCAAGCATGGCTCAATAACACACAAACGTTAAACGTTTGTGTGTTAAGCCATGCTTGCCTTATCTGACTACCAAAAAAAAAATATCAATTTCAGCCTCACTGAAAAAAATGGCACCTCAGTTACACACCCCCCCCCCCCCGGAACTAGCCATTTAACATGAACACAGGGATAAAGGTTTTGTGCTGTTAGTGCTTACTTTTAGTACACTGCTAGGTTTCTCCTATCACATGCAGTGTGATTACAGGCTCCGACACAGCTCCCTGCGCGCTCCGAGTCCTCCCTCGCCTCCGGCTGTGACGTCACGCGGCTCACGCTGCTGGACTATACCAAGAGTCCAAAAATCAGGAGAGCGATCGGCAGTCGGCACACAATTTGTACAGTGCCACTGCTCGCGCTATGTACAGGTCTGGCGGTCTGCGTGTACATAAGAACATTGCCCCCCCCCTCTTGTAAACTAAATGGTACAACCCACAGCTTTATTATCGACAATTTTTACTGTGTTTCGGCAGGGACCCAAAAATGCTATTTTCGGCCGCAGATAATCGTGCATCCCCATTTTATTTATTTATATATATATTTATTTAGGGATGCACCGATTATCGGCAGCCGATACATATCGGCCGAAAATAGCATTTTATATATATTCTCATTCTTCACTTGTGCATAATTGGATTTAAGTCACAATTATCGTTTAATTGTATATCCCCTTTAGAGCACCCATTGGATAATTTATTTAATTGTTATTCATTAATATCACAATTAATTTTTCTCACTAATATTTATGATTTATTAAGGTAGCGCCATTTCTACTTTTTAATTTATTCACAATGCTAAAAGGCTCAGGTATAATACCGGGATATAGCGAAGGTCCAGACATTAGAGATCCCTGAGGCACGGCCGATCAATGGTCAAGCAAGAGAAGTACAATCAGTGCTGGGAGAGGGTTAGCGGACTAGCCAACCATCTACCCCAAATTGTGGAATGTTTTATTCTGTTTCCGGTGTTCAAAAATATGTTTATAAGTGGGATAGCGTCATTAGTTTTAGCCAGAGGGATTTCAGAGAGGTCTGTGCGCCCTTCCAGGACAGTAAAATAGCTTTAACATAGAAGAGTATACGGAGCAGTCTTGTCATGTGATGATAGATGTAATTTGCCAAAAATGCCTAATAGGCAGTTCTTGGGGCAGATTAGGTTTGTGGGTCCCATTTGATTTCTAATAAAAAGCAGAGGCCTTTTGTCTCACATTTATTTGGTTCAGATGGTGTCAAGCGTGTGGGGCAGCAACATGGTGAGGAGTACAAAGACAAGTGTCTTGCCTACAGTCAAGCATGGTGGTGGGAGTGTCATGGTCTGGGGCTGCATGAGTGCTGCCAGTGTTCTATCGAATAGTCCCTGGGATGTGCTGCGCACGCGCCACACGGAACAGCACAACAGCCGATTATACGTTGCGACAGCGAGACTGCGCCTGTGCACAATAGCCGACAGAAGTTTTTCTGTCAGATTATGCCTCATGCTGCCAAGGCATATTCATGTCGGTGAGGGGTGAATTTGTACATGTTGGGTCAGATTTTTAAATGATGGGCAGTGCTGACAAAGGGGTGGATTTTTCAAATATGCACAGTGCTGCAAAAACATTTTTTCTGCCATTTTTCCTGGATGCTTGTGGGGCGTGCCCATCATTTAAAAATCCGCCCCTCATTGATATGAACATGTCTTGGCAGCGCGAGGCACAATCTGACATAAAAATTTCTTCCGTCGGATATTGTGCACAGGCACTGTCTCAACAACCGATTTTAAAATCAGCTGTTGTGCTGTTCCGTGCAGTGCATGCCCAGTACATCCCAGGCACTTTGCTAGCAGGCACTAACTGACAGAATGCCAGCACTGGGGAGCTACAGTTCAATGCAGTAACTATGAATGCCAACATGTATTGCGACATACTGAAGCAGAGCATGATCGCCAGAAACTGCAGCCATCATCCCGGTACCTTTTTTTTTTTTTTTTTTTTTTTAGAGCAGGCGGTCAGCTTGTCAGGGACGACAACTGATGTGGCTAAAAGCCACTCGGCTGTTATACTGGAGGAGCGAGAGGGGGACGTCCACTCCTCCCGCCGCTCTTACCGGTCCTCCCGTCCTACCACTGACGGCTAGAGTAAGTCTGTCATGAAGCCGGAAACTGCTTCGTTCCAGTCTTCTCTGTAAAAAACAGAAGCAACGTCACCTCTTCTGCAACTCTAACATGGTAACAGTCTTTTTTTCAAGCACCGCCTATGGATATTTTTAGGAACCATAGTTTGTCGCCATTCCACGAGTTTGCGCAATTTCAAAAGCATGACATGTTGGGTATCCATTTACTTGGCATAACATCACAAAACTGGGCTTGCTTTATGGTTTCATATTTTTTTTTAATTCATGAAAGTGTAAATAGCATTTGAAAGACCGCTGCACAAATACAGTGTGGCATAAAATATATCTATATCTATAATTTTCCCAAGTACTTTTCTAGCAAAAAATATGGATTTTAACTTGCAAGCAACAAATGTCAGAAAAAGGCTTAGTCATTAAAGGGTAAAAAAAAAAAAAAAAAAAAAAAAAAAAAATTTAAAAGCGAGCATTTTTACTAGCGATTTAAAATCAAATCCACCCCACTTTTGGTAAAGCAAATACGGAGTCTGCGCAGATCTAAACAAACTGACTGCTCGCACGACATCTGAGTGCAGTCTCTTCCAAACACGGCTGAGAGAAAAAAAAAAAAAAAAGCAAAAAAGGTTTTGATTCAAATGAAAGGTCGACTCCACTTCCATAATTTTTGCTTGAACAAGTCATAACATGACCCCGTCGTTGGTGACGGCTCAAGCATGGTTCCCTGCACGAAAGGGCCGCCAACTCCAAAACCAAACCCTTCTAGCAAAGGTGATCACCACCAGGAAGGCTAGCATGTGTGACAGCAAGACTAATAGAATTTACTTGATGAGCTCACACTGTTTCTGTAACACAGACAGGACCAAGTTTAAGTCCCAAGGACACATTGCTTCCCCCCTCAGGTCACCTAACGAGTTAAACCCTGCATAAAGGTTCAAATCAGTAAATGGGATGCCAAGGGCCTTAAAAGAATACTGACAAGGCCAAAATCTGAACCTGATTGTACTTCACACCACGCAATATAGGCTTTACAGATCCTAGTTACCACTTTTCTGGTATTCACGAGGGTAGACGCCACTGGTCCCAAGATGCCACGTTCCTTTAACAACCCGACTTAAAAAGCCATGTCGTCAAATTTAGAGACTATAAACCGGGGTGGGACATAGGACCGAGACAGTAAATCGGGGCGGCGTGGAAGCATCCGTGGCCAGTCTATTGCCAATCTCACGATCTCTGGAAACCAGGCCCAGAAGGCTGGTGCCACCAGGAAGACTGGTACCCCCTCTGAATCCTGCACAACAACAAAAAAAAAAAAGAGAGAGGGAGAATTGGTTCCATGGAACTACTAGAGCATGTGCTCCGATTGACAAGGGATCCCTTGTTCACAACAACTTGCTGTAGCTTGTTGAACCTGGATGCCAATAGAACAGCCTCTGGTCATACAACGCTGGCAGATTTTTCAAAACATGTTTGGCTATATGGACTTTTCCCCTGGGCAGATCTGCCTTCCAGTTCTCTACTCTTGGTATATGGACCGCCACATGCCCCTCTGCCCAGGGGAATATGTGGTTCACCTTTGAGTTGAAGGGCTACCGTTACCACCCTGGTGGTTGATCGAGGCCACTAGTGGCATTGTCTGGACCCTGATAGGGCGGTCCTGGAGCTCCACTGTCCAGGTCCCCAAGGCCAGACGTACCACTCATAATTCCAGGATGTTGATGGGCAGGCTCTGCTCTGGCCTTGTCCCCTGAGCTGTGAACCCCTCTAGGGTTGCTCTCCAACCTGAGAGCCTGGTGTCTGGCCAGTACTCTCCAAGACACCGGAAGGAAGTATCTTCCCTTTTGCAGGTTGTGATCCTGCAACCACCGGCTTAAAGCGTGCCTGGGGAGATAAGGACATTGTGTAATCCAAGGCTTGTGCTCTCCTTTGCCCAACTGTCTTGTTGTATAGACTTAGAATGGAAATGAGCATAGGGAACTGCCTTTGGAGGATACCATGCTTCCCAGAAGACTCATACAGAGCTGAATGGAGGATTGCCTGGTGCCCCTTATCTGACGCACCTGATCCTTTGGGCCACAGATCTTTACGGGTGGCAGAAATACCTTTGTCTGGACCGTATCTAGGATCGGAATTGGATACTGGAGGCCAATTTTTCGGTATTTATGACCCTGCCCAGGCCTTTTAAATACTGCACTGTGCAGGCTATACTGTGTACCAGGGCCTGTAGAGAGTGATCTGAGCAGGTCATCCAAATATTTGAGTACCAAGATACTCCAGACCCTTAAAAGACCCAGTACAGGCTAAAATATTTTTGTAGTTAACTTTTAAGGGTGTGCAGCAGTCCGTTTCCTTTTTTTGTTTTTATTGTTGTGTTATACCCAGTAAAGGCGCTAGGATCTTTGTAAACAATCGAGGTGCTGTGGCAAGCCCAAAGAGCAGTGCCACAAACTGGAAATTTCATTCTAGTGTGAAATCGCAGGAACTTCTGATAAGGCTAAAAGATGGTTATATGTATATAGTAGGCTTTGATAGCTATGAAAGCTAAGAAGTCTCCCATCTGAAGCAAGGCTACTACCGAGCGGACTGACCCAATCCTGAAGGATTGAAACAGATGTTGGTTCATGGATCTTAGGTTTAAGATGGTCCTTCTGTCCCCATTTGGCTTTAGAACCGTGACCAGGTATAAATGAAACCCTGTGCCTCGCCTCTTTCGAACACCGGAACCTGTATGATCACTCCCTGATGCACTAACTGCTCTAGAGCTTGAAACAATACGTTTATTTTTGGAGGATCCGCAGGAACGTTGGCTCTTAGAAACCGTAGAGGAAGCCTCTTTAATCCCAGCTTGCAACTGCAGGACACTGTTGAGATGACCCACTCGTCCTGCACCACTGTTTTCCAAATGTCTGCAAATTGGAGCAGCCTTAACACCTCCCAATAGAGTGGGGGTGTCCCCTCAAAAGGAGGGCTTGGTGCTGGGTTTAAAGACTTGGCGGCAGAACTGAAAGAGGAACCCTGCCAATAACTTCTTACAGGGAAGCTCGGCTGACCAGTTCTTAAGCCACACAAGTCTGCACATGTGTACAGACAGGAGAGCCAAACAAGACCCTTGCTGTATAGAATTTTTTAAAGGTATCTACAGAAAAAAAAAAAAAACACACACACCCTCAAGGAATATCTGCCCCATTTTTAGCAAGATCATCCAGGTTAAGCCTGTCCTGATCCTTTAGGACTGGCAGACTCCACTTCCTGAGACAGCTGGCTGAATAGCTGAACTGGCAAAGGAAAAAGAAGCCTTTAATAAGGACTCCAGTTTGTTAACAGGGTCTTTCATTATGCACTGGACAAGTTAAGTTGTTTAAAGGGACTGCTGCACCTATGGCTAGCATGGTCCATTTCTGAATGAACGTTTCCTCCCTGGGAAAAAAAAAAAAAGGGATGTGTTCCCAAAGGGAAAACCTCTTTGGGAACACCCCGACAGGATTTTAGTTACTATCAGCATAAAGTCTCAATAGTGGGTGCAAGAGGAAAGCCTGGGCAGGCTAAAGAGGGTTCAGGGACTCCTAAGAGGACAAGGGAGGCTCAGAATCCTTTGCAGGAGGCAACTTAAAGGCAGAACGAACCATCGGTAAGAGTCTGGCTCAAAAACCTCTGCTACTGAGAGGCCAATACCAACTGGACATCTTCTGGTCCAGATTTCTCAGAAGCACACTCATCTGCCAGGCCATCTGAGTCCTTGGCATCAAGCTCTTCCCCTTCATTAACCCATTCTTGCTCCAAATTAGGAGGCTCAGGGGAGGGGGATCTGTCACACTGCAGCATGGAGGCAATCATGCCAGCAATCCTGTGCTCCAACCCAGCTACAGCTGGGGACAGTTCATACCAGGAAATAAAGAGTGAAGTAGCAGCATTGACCGTAGGCACATCGGCTCAGATTGCCCGGAAGCCTCTGGGCTCTCAAAGTTAACCAAAATTAGGGCTTCGACTAGGTTCCTCATCGACCTAGGTGTGCCTTTCCCTGTAGTGTTAGCCCCGCTCCTGTTTTTTCAAGACATTGCAAGCCACAAGTGCTCCAGGTGGTGGAATTGAAGACAATACCCTCCTCAAGGTGGAAGTAGCAGGTGCAAGCTCAGCGCATAGTAGTGAAAGGAGAAAATCTGGACAGCCGTACTTTAATAAAAACACCTTTATTTGTGAACACTTTAACCAGTTCCCGACCAAGTCACGCAGATATACTGTGGCACAAAGTAGGAACCAAGTAGGATAGATATATCTATATCTACATCTCTTTTCTCCTACTCTCCTATCCCCATACAGTTCGAAATCTCCTATAGTTTGCAGACACTAACTTTCGCGCAAACCAATATAAGCTTATTACAATTTTTTTTTTTTTTTTTTTTTTTTTTTTTTTGGTAAAAAAGTAGAAATTTATATTAGCCTAAACTGAAGAAACACGTTTTTCAAAATTTTGCTTTGTTTATAGCGCAAAAAAATAAAATTCGCAGACGTGATCAAATACCACCAAGAGAACGCTCCATTTTGTTTGGCTGCAGCGTTGAATGGCTGAGCAATTGTCAGTTAAAGCGATGCAGTGCCAAATTGTAAAAGGTGCTCTGGTCAAGAAGGGGGTAAAGTCTTCTGGGGCTGTAGTGGTTAAGTATACCTTAATGGATTTTTTTTTCCCCCCCTTTTTAAAAAAGTCTAGTGTCACTTTAACCACAGTATTCCGTAACGTAAAGATTAACCAAGCACGGATCTTTCGTACAGCACGGGCAGTAGTGAACTCATGAAAAAAAGGTCTAGATTTTGTTCACAAAAAAAATTGTTTCTTGGCACAATAAAAAGGGTACATTTTAAAAGCACTGGTGGGAATGGTTTCTGCTCAGAAGCGAGAACAAGCAGCACAGTATCAAGATTAAAAAAAGGTTCATAACGCACACATTTTATTGACCGGCTGTAAAAGGAAAACAAATGCAGCCTTATTCTTAAGCTTAGCGCTTACCCTTGAAGCATGCAACACAGATATATAATATTTCAAAATACTGGCATCACAAAGTTCATACGAGTTTGTTCATTCCATATTGCTTTAATTCAGAGGACAAACTCTGGAGTCAGTTCAGGAAGGCCATAAGAAAAAAAAAACTTTACATGTCCTTTCACAAAGAAGTCTTTTAAGTGTCAAAGCATATTACATTAGAAAATAAACTGGAAAGTCCCCACTTTGCTGCTCCAAATCACCTGAACAGATAAATTTAACTAACTTTATAAGCTGTGGGGAGATTTAACACTGAACATGGGTTTTAAGCTGCTGCATTATTTAAATTCACAGTATTGCCCTTAGATTTCAGCTCTAAAAAGGTCTTAAATAGACCTTTGAAAGTGCCCAACATCCCGGAATCTGCAGGAAATACTCAGGAAACCTCCCAGTCTCATTTACTCCATCCCGCCTTTGGGTTCTGAAGTATTTTGATCAGGTTAATAACAAAGTGTCAGAGAAACAGGGCACTGTAGTGTTCTTGTTTCAAGCATTCTGCTTTGCCAAAAAAAAAAATTCCTTCATTACCTTGCCCTCAGAAAGCTGACATTTAAGTGATTTTGCACAGCTAGGATACCTACTGAAAAAAGTACCTTTATTGCTAAAATGTATATATTAGGCAATTTGTTTCAGTGAATGCCCATAAAACAAAAATGAGTGGAAACAGCTTTTTAATTGTGCTGTAAATCTTCTGCATACACCGCAGCCTGTACATGTGAACCATCAATAAGCACAGCACATTTCACAGTATAGGTCTACAGGGATCTGCTGCATATGGCTGTGGGAAAAAAGACAGAGCAATAACGTCCTGTGCAAAGGGAAAGTCACGGGACTATCCAAACGTTCACATCATCCCAAGCTGTATATGCATTACCGCTTTAATTGACTCGAAGAACTAGAAATGAAACAGGACTAGTGTTTTAAAAGTACAGTGGCTTTAAATATATTAGAGACCTTGTGGGACTAATCTAGTCATAGACATTTAAAAAACACAGAATGTACCAATAAACTGCCATGCCATTTTATTTGCTCCATGGAGCAAGACATATCACTTCTGACTTAATAGGAACAATAAATATTCATACTCCCACAGGGACGCTGGGACGTCATACCAGTTCTCAGCAACTAATAAGTGGTCACTGCAAACTGTGTACAACACCTCTGGCATATGATAGCTTGAAAAAAAAAAAAAAAAAAAGAAGTGTAATGGAAAGTTGCCTGTCAGGACTGCACTGTCAACTCCTAAGTGCCCACATGGGGGGCTGAATAGCATGGCACATTACGTAATTTTACCCATGCATGGGTGAACGTCACCTCTGTTGACAGGCAATCTAGCTGGCAAACATCAACCTACAGATCCTAAAACACAAAGACCTTTATTGCATGTATTCGGTTATATGGCTCTGCAAGACTGCAGTGTGTACTGCAATTGTAATTTAATGCCAATAAAAATGACCTTTCCTTTCTAAAGGGGAGCGTCTGTGCTTCCAGCCTCTTCCAATAAGCATTGTGAACTGGGGTATATAATATACCATTAAGTGGGAAGTGCCTGTGATACTCAGAAAGCCACATCGCTTAGAACTACAGTATCTGTACTGCATATATGTGCCTCCATGTCTGGAGAGGAATCATTTGCCGTTTGATTGTAAAGACTGTTACTACTACCGCCTCTCGGTAATAAACATTACCTTGTTCAAAGAACTTTACGTGTGTCTCCCTCAGTGAATCGCCGCACCCCTCACCCCGCTTACATGCATACAAAATTGTCAGCTCAAATTCCTGGAAGGTATTATTGCACAATTAAAAAGCAAGAAACAAACCGAAGACTCAATGGTATATTCAACAAACCAAACCCGATTGGGGGTTAAATGCGTTTTAAAGGAGAGACGCGGCCTGTTGCGCCTTACTGTAGAGTCAGAGCCTGGCATTGGCACTGGATCTGGCAGTGTTGCTCAACTGCAGCCTACAGCAGGGTCAAGGACTTTTCCATTTAGTGTCCAGTAAACAGTACCTGGATTATGAAACTAGCTGAAGAAATTACAACTCTTGCCAGGTACAACCGTTCTCCACATGTAGTACTAAACCCTCCAATAATTTGTTTTACCTCTCAACACCAACGCATTACATTTGAACAATGCAAAATCCATACTTCAGATGTGTGCCATGGCACCAAGTCACAGCACCACATCCCCCAAACTTCCAAAGAGCGTGTGTCCCAATTATGCATGTTACTTTCTAGTTGTAACAAAACTGTAGTTGCATTTAAAATAGGCAACTAATACCAAGCAGTATGGACCATCTGAAGAGTCTACACTCCTGTAACCACCAAAAAAATGAAACACCTTAGTTATTTTTCAACTGTTGGGTTAACCGTCCAACAAGTGCAATTCTAAGATCATATTTACCCCCCCAAAAAATGGGCACTGGGCTAAAAATTAATAACCAGATTTGTCAATTAAAATGGCGATAGAAAACAGCCTGTGACCACCAGACAGGCCTCAAGCACTCCCATGAGAAAGTGCAGACAGCAGCCCAACATCTGCAGACCAGTATTTATAGAAATGTTAAAAAGGTCTTTGAGACTCCTCCACGCTACAAATTTCACTGCCAAATGAAAAATTCTATTGGAAAACTATTTTCCAGACATCTGCTGATCTCCATTCCTACATGCTCACTGGGAGATGGCACATTAGTGTCTAGCTTTAGTTTTACATACAGTGCCTTGAAAAAGTATTTATAACCCAAAAATTTTACATTTTGTCTTGTTACAACCAAAAACGTAAATGTATTTTATTGAGATTTTATGTGATAGACCGGGGATATGCAATTAGCGGACCTCCAGCTGTTGCAGAACTACAAATCCCATGAGGCATAGCAAGGCTCTGACAGCCACGAGAATGACACCCAGAGGCATGATGGGATTTGTAGTTTTGCAACATCTGGAGGTCCGCTAATTGCATATCCCTGCGATAGACCAACACAATGGCACATAAAATTGTGAAATAGAAAGAAATGATAAAAGGTTTTCAATTTTTTTTTTTTTTTTTTTTACAAATATGTGAGAAGTGTGGTGTGCATTTGTATTCAGCCCCCCTGAGTCAATATTTTGTAGAACCATCTTTCACTGCAATTACAGCTGCAAGTCTTTTTGGGCATGTCTCTGCCAGCTTTGGACATCGAGAGTAATTTGTGTCCATTCTTTGCAAAATAGCTCAAGCTGTCAGATTGGAGGGAGAGCATCTAAACAGCAATATTTCAAGTCTTGCCACAGATTGTTGGATTTAGGTCTGGAATTTGACGAGGCCATTCTAACATGAATATGCTTTGATCTAAACCCTTCATATCTCACATACACACACACTATATATATCTATATATCTATATATCTATATATCTAGACATATAGATAAAAAATGATCTGCATGTTCAGGGTCATTGTCTTGCTGGAAGGTGAACCTCTGCCTTAGTCTCAAGTCTTTTGCAGATTCTAACAGGTTTTCTTCTAAGATTGCCCTGTATTTGGCTACATCCATCTTCCCATCAACTGATGAGCTTCCCTGTTGCTGCTGAAGAAAAGCATCCCCACAACATAATGTCACCATCATGTTTCAGTGGGGATGGCGAGTTCAAGGTGATAAGCAGTCTTAGTTTTCCACCACATAGCATTTTGCTTTTATGCCACTAAAGTTACATTTTGGTCTCATCTGACCAGAGCACCTTCTTCCACATGTTTGCCGTGTCCTCTCAGCTTCTCGTAAACTGCAAATGGGACTTCTTTTGGCTCTTGCCACTTTTATTAAGGCCAAATTTGTGGAGTGCACGACCAATAGTTGTCCTTTGAACAGATTTCCCACCTGAGCTGTGGATCTCTGCACCTCCTCCAGAGTTACCATGGGCAATTGGCTGCTTCCGATTTCTGCGTGCCTTACCCGTCCTTTCAATTTAGGTGGATGGCCATGTCTTGGTAGGTTTGCAGTTGTGCCATAATCTTTCCATTTTCAGATGGATTGAACAGTTTTTTATATAACCTTACCCGGCTTTAAACTTCACCACAACTTTAACTGACTGTTCCTTGCCTTCATGATGCTGTTTGTTCACTAAGGTTCTCCAACAAACCTCCGGGGGCTTATCAGGAGTAGCTGTAATTATACCAAGATAAAATTACACACAGGTCCATTTACTAAATTACGTGAATTCTGAAGGCAATTGGTTCCACTAGATTTTATTTAGGGGTGTCAGAGTATTGATTTGTAAAAATGTTCAAACACATTTATAATTTTCCTTCCACCACAGTTATGTGCCACTTTGTGGTGGTCCATCACATAAAATCCCAATAAAAAAAGCATTTTGGTCGTAACATGACAAAAAAAAAAAAAAAACACATTAGACAATTAAATCCAACAAGTGAAAATTCTGCAGGTTTAATGTTCACTTGTGGGAATAAAAGTTCATACCTGGAGAAGCAGCAAGAAACAAGTCATATTTGACATGCATCAAGTCATGCATGTTAGAATCCACCAATGGCCAAAGAATGCTGTGTAGAGCACAGATCAACAAGGTGCTTATGAGGATTTTCCCCTCTACAGAGACTATATACCCAATCTGTGCGCGCATGAAAATCCCTATACAGGGAGATAAAATGGAAGTTGGGCTCCATGTACACAGGATGTTTTTACAACTGCTCCTAAATGACAGATAGTAACCCACATTAAAAACGTTAGTTTTGCCGCATTTGCGTTTGGCCATTTAAAAAAAGTTTTTTGAAACTTCTCCAAACACGAAAATGCCTATAAACGAAACGCTGCTAAAGGCGGGTTACCGCCTTTAGTCAAGTTTGGCATCTGGACCCATTTTTTGCTTTCAAAGAAACGCTGTTAAACGCAACTGCCTAAAAACGGCAACAAACAAGACAGTGTACATGGTCACATAGGACAACATTGAATGAATGAGTTCAGGAGCAGTTGAAAAAACCGTCCAACTGCCTCTGAACGTACATTTAGCAGCGTCCCGTGTACATGGGGCTTTTGTCAATGCTGTATGTAGCAGGTCAGGTGTCAAAAGCAAATTCCACATATGGCCTGTGAACAATGAAAATACCCAAGTCCATATCCTTTTGCAGTTTGGGTTTTAATTACATTATAGAATGCAAAAAATAGTATTTAAAGTGGTTGTAAAGGCTTTTTTTTCCCCTTCTGCCATCAAACATGTTATACTTCCCTCCTCGGTGCAGATGCTTTTGTACAGAGCAGCCCAGATCCTCCCCTTTCCAGGTCCCTCAGGCAGCCAAGCCAAAGCTCTGTATCCATTCAGACACGTAGCCACACCCCCTCTCCCGGTTGACTGCTGCCGGAGCCAATAGCGCCACTACCTGGCTGGGCCAATCAGGAGTGTCCTGGATGGCTAAGGGGATGAAAGACATTGCTGGAGAGAGAATAAACTTGGGTAGGTAATAAGGGGGAGCTGCTTTAGTTTGTCATCTTAATGCATAAAATTCATTAAGATAAAAACACTTTCTGCCTTTACAACTCCTTTAAGCCTGGCAAAAAAAAAAAAAAAACACACTACATTAAGGCGTGGCTGAATAGTATACATTCTTCATATACAACCACACAGACATGCATCTTACAGCAAGAAGTCACTCAAACAGCCACAACATACAAGAGCCCTTATCTTATGCTCACTTGTCTACAATCTTCAAATGCTGTCCCCCTCTGATTATAATAAGACAGGAAAGTGCACATAGTGAAGGAACTCTTACTAGGAGCAAACCTCTGCACAAGTTTGGCAATTGATAAAGGGTCGCTAATCCTGGAAAGATTCCAGAAAGTGCTGAACTTTCATAGCTGAAAAGAATGAAATACTGGGTGGGTGTCCTTTGTTCGGAAATCTTGTGACCTCAGGTCTGAACTCACACTGGACAGCTCCTTGAAAATGTCTCCCTTAACGCTAAAAAGGAAGCATCTTACATCCTCATTTTTAAAAGATCCTAATGTGACTTTTCAACCTATCTGTGTCCTGTCTGACAGCTCGGCACAAAGCCTCATCCAAAACTGGCTCAAGTGACAGCAGACAAAATACAAAAGGTAGAGAGGTCTGTTTTTTCAATTAGCGTATTGCCCATGGGACAAACAATCTTTAAGGACTTCATGTCAATGGATCTTTATCAAATCTTTGTTCACAAACTCCCTAGAATGTGCTAAAAGCCGAGATTTAAAACATTTTGAATAATTGTTCCAAATGAAGAAATCAGGAAGCCAAAGTAAGTCGTGACCTTACTTCGTAAAGTGGGAGCTACGTCTTATTTTCTCCTTGTTCTGCAATTACGATAATATTCATATGCAATCTGCAAGGTTTGTAATACCCTTTGGAATTTCTTCATTTGTGAAGAAAAAAGATCAATAAAAACATTGAAAATTAAGTGGTAGCTAGTCTACAAATAGCAAGTATAATAGCAATAAATTTGTAAAAGTCCTTCTCATGGAAAATCTGAAACCTTACTCAGCAAGGTATGCGTTTGTGCTTTGTTTTAGTTGTGAGCACCATAAATTTTTCTAAACTTAAATGTCTTAACCAGTTTTAAGTAAATGGTTATATATAAAATCAGAGTGCTGAATTCGTATCCGTGCTGACGTCACTTACGGTATTGACTCTGCTCATTCCCTACCAGTTAAATCACGCCCATGTGGCATCAGGGTAAAGGGGGGCCAAATACAAATGCACATCACACTTTTCAGATACAGTGGGGCAAAAAAGTACTTAGTCAGCCACCAATTGTGCAATTTCTCCCACTTAAAAGACGAGGCCTGTAATTATAGGTATACCTCCACTATGAGCGACAAAATGTGGAAACAAATCCAGACAATCACTTTTTCTGATTTGAAAACATTTGCAAATTATGGTGGAAAATAGTATTTGGTCACCTACAACAAGCAAGATTGCAGGCTCTCAGACCTGTATCGTCTTCCTTTAAGAGGCTCCTTTGTCATCCACTCATTACCTGTATTAATGGCACCTGTTTAAACTTATCAGTAAAAAAAAAAAAAAAAAGACACCGGTCCACAACCTCAAACAGTCACACTCCAAACTCCACTATGGTAAAGACCAAAGAGCTTTTTCGAAGGACACCAGAAACAAAAATTGTAGACCTGTACCAGGCTGGGAAGACTGAATTTGCAATAGTCAAGCAGCTTGGTGAGAAGAAATCAACTGTGGGAGCAATAATTAGAAAATGGAAGACATACAAGACCACTGATAATCTCCCTCGATCTGATCACAAGGACGGTGAGCAAAAATCCCAGAACCACACAGGGAACCTAGTGAATGACCTGCAGAGAGCTGGGACCAACGTCACAAAGGCTACCATCAGTAACACTACACTGCCAGGGACTTAGATCCTGCAGTGCCAGACGTGTCCGGACCCATCTGAGGTTTGCTAAAGAGAATTTGGAGGATCCAGAAGGGGATTGGAGAATGTAATATGGTCAGATGAAACCAAAGTAGAACCGTTTGGTAGAAACACAAAACTCGTCGTTTGGAGGTGAGAGAATGCCGAGTCGCAACCAAAGAACACCATACTTACTGTGAAGCATGGGGGTGGCAATATCATGCTTTGGGGCTGTTTCTCTGCAAAGGGAACAGGACGATTGATCCGTGTACATGAAATGATTCGGGCCATGTATCGTGAGATTTTGAGTGTAAACCTCTTCCCATCAGCAAGGGCATTGCAGATGAAACATGGCTGGGTCTTTCAGCATGACAATGATCCCAAACACACCAATCGGGCAACGAAGGAGTGGCTTTGTAAGAAGCATTTCAAGGTTCTGGAGTGGCCTAGCCAGTCCCCAGATCTCAACCCCATAGAAAACCTTTGGAGGGAGTTGAAAGTCTGTGTTGCCCAGCAACAGCCCCAAAACATCACTGGTCTAGAGGAAATCTGCATGGAGGAATGGGCCAACATACCAGCAACAGTGTGTGACAACCTTGTGAAGACTTACAGAAAACATTTGACCTCTGTCATTGCCAACAAAGGATATATAACAAAGTATTGATGAACTTTTGATTTTGACCAAATAAATTTTTTCCACATTTTTTCTCTCATAGTTGAGGTATACCCATGACGACAATTACAGGCCTCATATTTTAAGTGGGAGAACTTGCACAATTGGTGGCTGACCAAATACTTTTGCCCCACTGTATTTGTAAAAAATGTCAAACACCATTTGTCATTTTTCTTCCACTTCACAATTATGTGCCACTTGTTGTTGGTCTATCACATAAAACCCCAATAAGATGCATTTAGGTTTCTGGCTTTAACACAACAAAAATGTGGAACATATCAAGGGGTATGAATACATACAAAATTATCTCTCACCATCTTCTGAAAAAGCTAGTCGCCTTTTTCATAATTTCAGTTGCCAATTTAGAACAAATGGTCATAATCAGAAGTTTTTACGTTAAGTCAACAATTCAAAGCACCAAAACCAGAAGATCCGCATGACATCCCAGCGACAAGCATTTTTCAGAAGGTGTCCAGCAATTTTAGTCTAAGATTAAAGGGAAACCTCTCAAACAATTGTGTTCAGATTGGGTACATTGACCTCTCCTTGACACCTTTTTTGAAAGGAGCAGGCGACTGAACGCATTAAGCTACATTAAAAAAAATAGGTAGACACCGTCAAAAGCCAGTCTTTACATATTAAGAAGTTTTGTTTTTATCCATAGAACGTTAAGACTACAATTTGGGTTTACACTACAGCCATACCCATGTTAAATGTCTTAAGTTAATGTTTTTGGACCTTTTCACTCCAGGTGAAGTAGGGTTTGTGTTGGGTGGCTATTCCAGAGCAGTCCACCCACAAGGCAAAATATAATGGAGGTTGATTTTTAAATAGTGGAGAGTGCAAAATCTGGTGCAGCTGGGCATAGAAACCAATCAACTCTAGCTTGTTAAGTTTTGACAAAAAAAAAAAAAAAAGTTAGAAGCCAATTGGCTACCATGCATAGCTGCACCAGATTTTTCACTCTCCAATTTTTGGATAATCAACCTTATTGTCCCCTACCTGGCCAGCAGTGTGGACTTTATTGGAAAAAAAAAAATAGTGCAATGTGGCACAATCAGTGCGTCTGCACTACTGTCAGTCTACCACACAATAATAGTGTGAGCGAGCGCTTCTTTTCACAACAACATGAATACCTCACACCCTGGATGCAGAGAGGACTGCTGCTGTGTGAAAATTAGGTGTAAGTTTTGCCCTCATACTGGTCAAATAACGGAAGATATCCTGTGATGTCATTAGCACAAGCCTGAACAAATCACCAGTGTTCATTTTGTCCGCAAATTTCAATTTAGTGATAGTCTTGGTCTTAGGACTAAAATGGCATTTTAGTTTTAGTCCCATTTTAGTCTTCTACAATTGTTTTAGTTTGTCGTATTTAGTCGACTAAAATCGACAGTACATTTTAGTAATCGAATCGGTGTAATTAAAATGTAATGCATTAGTTAACTTCTCTACAATTTCGAAACTCATTATATACTGCTGGAGTGAAAAACAAACAAAAAAAACGAATGTTATTTATGGTATTGAGTTATAAACATGCACTACAAACCAGTGCTCATTTTGAAATCAAATTTTAATTTAGTTTTAGTCTTTTGACTAAAAACGCATTTTAATTTTAGTCCCATTTTAGTCTGGACTAAAATGACATTTTAGTTTGTCGTATTTTAGTCATCTCAATTGTTTTAGACGACTAAAATGTTTTAGTTGACGAAATTAACACTGCAATTAACAGATCTAGTAGCCAAACTGAAAAAGTTGGAAGCTATAGACCGTGGTCATGGCTAATGGCAAACAAGGCTGCATTCACAATTTAGCATTTAGTGACTGCGCACAAAATTGCTCGACTTTGCACCCCTTTCTGAAATGCGCATAAACATGTACCCCAAAACAGAAATAAAATGCATACAGAAAAAAAAATCTGCACGCAAATTTCAGTGTTGTGGTGTGAACAGGGCACATATTTTTAGCAACCTTGCAGAACTCATGCCGAAAAATTGACATCTTTGCACTATGCCATGGTGTGAACGAGGCCTCACGGGGGGACCCATATTCTCTGGGCTCGTTCTCACACCATACGTGCATAAAAGAAAGAAAACTGCGCAGTCCATGCCTGTGTCAGTTATGTGCCCTATTCACATCAATGTAGAAGTCAGGTCAGTTTTCCCCCACATGCAGAAAACTGCATACACGTTGCAGATTCCAGCGCAGAAAAAAAATCTGCACGCAAAACCAGTGTTGTGGTGTAAACAAGTAACATTTTTTGTGCCCTTGCAAAACCCCTGCAGGAAAACGGAGGTCTCTGCATCAAGGTGTGAACAAGGCCTCACTGTACAGGAATGACCCATATTTTTCAACCCTTGCATAAACAAAAAAAAAAAAAAACTATTGAATAAATCTTGCTTATATTGGGCGTCTAGTGGCATTTGATGGAACTGCAATGAACCGGCACATAAAATATTCATGTTACAGGGTGTCCGGGTTCTTTCCTTGCAATGGAGACCAGATTTCTTCAGTCTTGCATTATTAAAAGTATGGCCAAAAACGTGATACAATTCTACTGGGTCACAGGAGTGCACTTTTGCACTCATATACACACACACACACACACACACACACACACACTGTAAAGTCATATTGGTTTCTGTTCAATAAAATCCAAAGAAAAAAATTGTTCAAAGTATACACAGAGAAAAGAAAGTGGTTAAAAACGAACATTGACCATTTAGGCTTCATCTTTCTTTAACTTCAATTACTGGCAACAATCACTTACTCCAGCCTTCACCTATCCCACAATGTAACAAGCCCAAAAAAAAAAAAAAACACGTGCAAGCAGCATTCTTCCCACTGACCATAACACCAATATATCAGGACTTGTAAAAATCTTAATTTTTAGCAGGGGTTCGGAGGCCAGAAACTTATTTTAAGGGTTCCTATGTGATGAAAAACATTGAAATCTACAGCATAGCGTAGCCTTAATTATTGCCCAATGAAAGCTTTTTTTTTTTTTTAAATGTATGGTACCTCCCTTTATAATCTCCAACATAAAAATGAATGACATTGCTCAGTCAATAGTATATGATTAAAAAGGGCAGCACTGTGTTTGGCTTTGGAGAGGATTTTAGATGAGCCCTTTCAAAAATTTATGCCATTGTCTGTTTTAATGATTAGCTAAACCTGTCAAAAAACTAAGGCATTTTAAACTGAGCACATGCCAAATATGCAGAGAAAATAAATAAATAAAAAACCCACACAAAGATGACATATGAAAACCACATTCAAAAATCTCTAGTATGTCCAGGAGATATCAGCAACTGAAATGTCAACTTTTTCCTTCAATGTCAAGCTTGGTTCTTCTATTTGAAGTTCCTTCTTAGTATTGTCTAAAGGAGTTTAGTATTTTGGCAGCTAGGTTTTCAAAATCTGTTGGGAAGGGCAACTATTAGGTTCCATGTACACGGGACGTTTTTACAACGGCTTCTAAATGAAGAAACTTGACAGATAGGAACCCACGTTTAAAACATCAGTTTTGCCGCGTTTAGCGGCATATTACCACGCTTGCGTTTAGAAGTGTTTCAACAAAAACAGTTGAAAAAAGCGTCCAACTGCCTCTAAACATATATGTTTAGCAGCGTCCCGTGTACATGGGGTCCAAGGTTAATATTTTGTCGGAGGATTTTGGAGGGGCAGAGCCAAAGTACAGAACAGATTTTTTTTCTCAAAAACACAAAAATCAGCTGCCTAAATGTGTGGTCTACAGAGATTTGTAACATGATCTTGTTATACCATGAACAAGAAGTATGGGCCATATTCTCCTACATTTGCGGCGGGCGTCGCGTAAGCCATTTACACTACGCCGCCCCAACTTACAGGAGCAAGTGCTGTATTCCCCAAACACTTGCTCCGTAGTTTGCGGCGGCGTAGTGTAATTGGCCCGGCGTATCCCCGCGTAATTCCAAGGGGGCGGCTTGTATTTAAATTAAGCGCGCCCCCGTGCCGTTCGAACTGCGCATGCGCTGGGCATAAAATAGCCCAGTGCGCATGCTCCAGTTCGATGGAAAACGTCAATGACACCGACGTGTGCGTCATTGACGTAAAGTCGTATTCAAGAACGACTTACGAAAACAACCAGTTGCAACCCAGTCTATCAGTCTGAAGGTCACGTGTTTGTGTCATTGCAGGGGCTGAATAGTCTAGTCATCCAGGTGGCCAAATAAGAATTCCTGAAGCTTCTTTTAACTATCCTGGACCTGGTCTTGGCTCAGAAAGACAGCCCATACAGCAAATATACAAGTTAACTACAACTAATGAGATTTTTGCTGTTGATCTTGTGCAATCAAAACGTGAACTCAAGTGTGGGGAAGCATCTGTGAGCATTAGGGGGCTGCTTTCCCCTGAAGCCCTCTTGGACTGGATGCTGGATCTCATTTGGGGCTGTGCCAAAGGACTGACTATGACCTTTCCGTGTGCTTTGGCTGGTGTGTTTGGAGACTATCTAAAGGCCCTGGCTGGGTTTGGCCACAAGTACTCTATTTTAGCATATTTGGTGATTCTTATTGGTGGTGGCTTTCCTTGGTGTGCTTATCATCCTGTTTCATCTGCGGTACATCACCATATGCTGTATACATATTTCTTTCATGCTCCTTGGATCTCGTATCCATCCACATAATTGGAGGACCATCAGCGGCAGCTTTTGATAAAGACCCTTGCTGGGGGATCCCAGCTGCAAGCTTTGATTGCTTGCCCTTCTGGTAAGCGCATAGTCATTTTTCATCTTTTCACCGGTGGAGGATTTTTGTTTGCCAGTCACGTTTAAAGCATCACTTAATTTATTTAATTAGAATTTTCAATATATATTTATTGTTCTTTGGACACTTATGGACACTAATTTTTTCAATTCAATTGTACATTTATTTTCATATTTGTTTAGCGCAACTTATTTGCTTTGTTTTGACTGTATATTGTGTGTATATCACAATTTTTGTTGCAGCTTGTTTATTTTTGTTTTACTTAGTTAGTTAGTTTAGCGCAGTATCATAATCTTCTTTTGTTTTTTTTTTACGAAAACAACATACCCGACGGGAAAAGACGACGCGGACCCGACGCCATACTGAACATGGATACGGCAGACTTGCGTAAACTTACCCCTCATATAGCAGCAAACGACGGCTACGTGACGCGAATTCGTTTCGGGAATCGGCGTATCAGGCTCACTTGCATAAACAAATGAGACCTGAACGTAAACGCCACCTAGCGGCCGGCGGCGAATTACATTTAAGATCCGACAGTGTAAGTGACTTACACCTGTCGGATCTTCAGCGTATCTATGCGAAAATGATTCTAGATTCTGAATCGCTCGCATAGATACGCGGGTCAAAAAACAGATACGATGGAGTATCCTGAGATACTCCGTCGTAACTCTTCTGAGAATATGGCCCTATATGCTTATTAAAATGTACTTAGGCCAGCCATACAGAGCAAATGTCTTTCCTGCAACCAGTGTTGATGCAGGAATCCCTGCTGTTGGCCCATGGTCTTTTCTTGGCGTGGGGGCAGGGCGAAGACCTTGGATAAGGTCTGCATCACACGGGAAAGCAGCCACAGTGTTCCAGCACACAGCCTCCAACACTCCGATAGGTTGTAGCGAAAAAAAATCCATTCCTTTTACTGCATAGCCGTAGGTGGGAGAAGAATGCATACTTCTGCATCAGAAGAGTAAAAGTACTTGCACGAGTCTCCAAACTTTGGAGCCAATTTACTGTTCTTTAGCCTTTAGGGGGCCAGTGGGGTTAGAAAATGCCCAGTGGGAGTAAACAATGCCTTAGGCTTGGGAAGTGCAACGTCCAAATTCCCCACAGAGGTGGACCAACGTTGCTTCTGAACAATGTCTTTCCAAAACAAATGAAATATCGAAACAGAGAACTGGCAGCTCGTACTCCCAAAAACAAATCACAGTTTCATAGAGTGGCGTGTACCAACGCGAGTAGCTTATGCGTTTCGGCAATAAGCCACTGTATTTCGTACGCTTCAATCGGAAAAGTGATTTTGGGAGGAGTTTCTGGCTCTACTTTATTTCAATTCCTCAGGCTTGGTGATCAATGGGAGTAAGGAAAAGGACATAGCACCTGTGGTCAGTAGGAGGAATAGTGCCCCATCACTAGTAATATTCTAGGTTTTACTGTTGATATATGAATTCTATACCATATGCAAGTTTTAATCAGGGACCTTTATTAAAAGAGATTTGAAACGGAGCACCAATTGTCCCATTTCTGTATTTATAGGTTATCGGATGCATGTGGCCGGAGAATAGAGCCTAGCAGAGGAAAAAAGGTGGAAATACGTTAAATAAGCCTGCTTGACCTGGACTATGGGGTCTACTATAGGAGGAGAGTGGTGAATATGAATGAAAGATTGATGATTTGCTGGCATTCATGGAGCCAATGTGAGTGCGTTATTGGAATCATTGAGGCAATAAATTTTGCCTAAAGAGCACTATATAACCAGTTACACTTACGGGTAGCTGTATTTCTGGTAAGTCTTACAGGACGGCACCCTGAGAGATGACTGGCTTCTCCTGACAGGAAACACAATCAAAAAAGAGGTTAAAAACCCCGCCCCTTCCCGTGCTCCTCAGTTTGAGATAAAGTATGAACCCACCAGTGCACGGAAAAAACACCACAAAAAAATATAATACAAACCACAAATGTATCACAAGGGTGGGAAGTAGGCCTGCCGTCCTGTAAGACTTACCAGAAATACAGCTACCGGTAAGTGTAACTGGTTATTTCTCTAGTCGTCTTCCAGGACGGCACCCTGAGAGAGAAGCAAGTAGCTTCAGGCCTACCTTAGGGCGGGACCACTGCTTGCAGGACCTTTCTCCCGAAAACCAAGTCCTGAGGTGACAGTAGGTCGACTCTGTAATGCTTCAGGAACGTGTTCTGACTTGACCACGTCGCTGCTTTGCAAATCTGCTCCACCGAAGCTCCGGCCCTTTCTGCCCAGGAGGTTGCTAGAGACCGTGTGGAGTGTGCTCTAATATTAGGAGCTACCTTACAGGCTTGTACATAAGCTAAGGAAATAGCCTGCCTAATCCATCTTGCAATAGAGGCTCTGGACGCCTGAAGGCCTCTTTTCTGTCCCGAAAAACAAATTAAAAGATGAGTAGAACGTCTAAAGGCCGTGACTCTCTCTAAATAAGTTAATAGACATCGTCTAACATCCAGACAATGAAAGGAAGCTTCTCCTTCATTCTGGGGGTTTGAACAAAAAGAAGGGAGGATTACCTCCTGTGACCTGTGGAACTTTGTCACTACCTTAGGAAGGTAAAGGGGGTCCTGACTTAGAACTACCCTGTCCTCAAATAAACGAAAAAATGGCTCTTTAATAGAGAGCGCCTGCATATCACCTATCCTCTTGGCCGTCGTGATTGCCAAGAGGAAGGCGAATTTAAAGGTGAGTAACCTGATGGGGATAGTGTCAATTGGCTCAAACGGAGCTTTGGTAAGTTGATTCAACACTAAAGAAAGATCCCAGGGTGGAACCCTAGAGATATGAACTGGGGACAACCTGTCTCTGGCTATAAGAAACCTTTTGACCAGGGGGTCCAGGGATAGACGTCTATCCAAAAAATACGACAAGGCTGCCACCTGAACCCTTAGAGTCCTTGTGGCTAACCCCTTGTCTACTCCATCTTGGAGAAATTCTAAGATGACTGAGGTCTCCTGCTGGGAAACCTGTCTCGCTGAGCACCAGCGAGAAAAGATGCCCCAGGTCTTGGCATAAATACGTCTAGTGACTACCTTCCTACTGGCTAGAAGTGTGTCAATAACTCTCTCGGAGCAGCCCTTCTCCCTCAGGCTCCGCCTCTCAAGCACCAGGCCGTCAGTTTGAAGAAGCTGGGCTCTGGGTGATAAATCGGACCCTGATGAAGAAGGTCCGCCCGGACAGGGAGAAGTAGGGGAGGCGACACTGACCCTCGCTCTAGAGCGGGAAACCAGGCCCTCTTGGGCCACCAGGGTGTGACGAGAATGAACTTCCCTACTGCTAGATTTACCTTCTGTAGGACTCTCGGAATCAGGCTCAACGGAGGAAAGGCATAGGCTAGCTGAAACCTCCATATCTGTGCCAATGCATCAACCCCCTCCGAGCCGTTTTCTTGGGAGAGAGAGAAGAACCTCTTCACCTTCCGGTTTGCCCTGCGGGCGAAGAGATCTATCTCTGGGTTGCCAAAGTGCTGGCATATTAGACTGAAAATCTCTGCATTTAGTTCCCATTCCCCCTGGAGAATGGGATGGCGACTTAAATAGTCTGCCTCCAGATTGAGGGTCCCTTTCAGGTGTACCGCCGAGAGCGAGATAACTCTCTGCTCGGCCCAGCCCAGGATCTCTAGGGACAAGTCTAGAAGGGTGCGAGATCTGGTGCCGCCCTGATGGTTGAGGAAGGCGGTCGCATTGTCGGAAATGATCTGGACCTCCTGGTCCAAGATTCTGTCCTCGAATGCCTTCAGAGCCTCTCCGACCGCTAATAGCTCGCGGTAATTTGAAGAGGCCCCCTTCTGTCGTTGTCCCCAGGTACCCTGGGCACGGAGATCGTACAGATGTGCGCCCCACCCCCATGAGCTGGCGTCCGTGGTAATCCTGACCGGATTGGTCTGGCCCCACGACAGACCTTGCTGTAGGTTCTGTGGGATGAGCCACCAGTCCAGTGAGAGCTTCACTGGTTCTGGGAGACTGACGCTGAGCTCTAGGGATTCCCTTTTTCCGTCCCAGGAGGAAAGAAGGAAAAATTGGAGGGGTCTGGAGTGGAGCTGAGCCCACGGGACTGCTGGAATACAGGAAGTCATTAGACCTAAGACTCTCATGATGTCCCTGAAGGAGGACTCTGCTCTTTCCAACGTTGATCTGACCACTGACATGAGACCCCGGATCTTGTCGTTGGGTAAAAAGAGCTTCCTTTCCAAGGAATCTATCAGAAAACCTAGATAGACTTTTTGCTGTTCTGGAAGGAGAGAGGATTTCTCCCTGTTGATGATCCACCCCAAGGACTCGAGGGTAGTCATTGCAGTGGTCAGATCCGCAAGAAGGAGATCCCGACTTTGATTGTATAGTATCAAGTCGTCGAGATAGGGGACTATCGCTATCCCTTGTAGGTGCAGGAAGGCGATCGCCTCCGCCAGGACCTTGGTAACGACCCTTGGACTGGAGGCCAGTCCGAAAGGAAGGGCAGCAAATTGCCAATGCTGGACTCCCTGGGCGGAGGCGATCGCGAACCTGAGGAACCTCTGATGCCCCAAGAAAATCGGGACATGGAGGTACGCGTCTCGTAGATCGATGGTGACCATGAAAACCTCCCTCAGTAGGAGCCTCCTGAGGCTGTAAATACTCTCCATACGAAACTTCTTGTGGAGAAGGGAGGTATTCAGGGGCTTTAGATTTATAATTAAACGAAATTTGCCTGAGGGCTTGGGAACCACAAAGATGTGGGAGTACACTCCCAACCCTCTCTGGTACACAGGGACTGGAACTATGACCCCCTGTTGTGCCAATTCTGCGACATTTTGCAGAAGGCCTGCTGATTTGAGAGGGTCCTTGGGTAAATGAGTCAAAATAAAGTTGGGAGGGGGAGGCTGACGGAACTCTAGTCTGTACCCCTCTCTTACAATCTGGAGAATATGGGGACTTTGAGTAATACTCTCCCACCTGGGAAGGAACTGGGAGAGTCTTCCCCCGACCTTCACGTCATTTGGCGTCTTTGTCGCTGGGTTTGGGATTGGAAAAGAGGATACCTCCCTTTTGCTTTTCCTTCCCAGCACCCCAACGTCTGTTGTAAGGGGGCTTCTTTTCTGAGGGACGGTTCTTACCTCCAAATCCACCCTGGGGGCCTCGAAAAAATCTTTTCTTGTTTTGTCTAGGCTTGGTAGGGAAACGTACCCCTTTTTCTGAGGATCTGGTCAGGGCCTGGTCCAGGCCTGAACCGAAGAGCAGGGAGCCCTCGAAGGGAAGACCACAAAGGCGGTTTTTAGACGCCAGGTCCCCGTTCCACATTTTGACCCACACTGCCCTTCTGGCAGAATTGAGGAGGGCTCCCGTCTTTGCGGTAGAACGGACTGTTTCTACAGAGGCGTCCGCTAGATAGGCTACTGCGCTCCCTATGAGCTGAAGGGATTCTAATATTTCCTTAGAATCTGACCCCTGGGACACATGTTCCAGCAATTTTGAGATCCAGGAATTAGCATTCCTAGCAACACAGGCCGAAGCCAAGGCGGGGCTCAAGGCAGCCGCGTTAGCTTCCCAGGCCCTACGCAAGGAGGTCTCTGCCCGCCGATCCATAGGATCCCTCAAATTGCCTGTGTCCTCGAAGGAGAGGTCCGACTGCTTGGAAACTTGCGCGAGTGGAGCGTCTAATCTAGGAACTTTGAAAAATCTTGATTCCTCCTCCTCCTTAAAGGGGCAACGTCTTTTCCAGGTCTTGTACCTTAAAAGCTTTTTCTCTGGCTCTGCCCATTCCCTAAGGATGATATCCTTCAGGGACTGGTGTACCGGAATTGCTTTGGCCTGAGGTTTAAGCAGGCCCTGGTATAACCTATCCTGTGTAGAAATTATTTCCGCAGGCTGAGGAATCTCCTCAGAGGCGTACACTGCCTCTAGGAGGCCTTCCATATCGTCAGCAGCAAAGACATATCTGCCTGCCCTAGCATCCTCGCCTTCTTCCTCTGCCTGGCCAACAGAGCCATCCTCCTGAGGAGGAATCCGAGTCCTCAGAGTCCGACACTAAGGAACCGTGGGATTCCTGACGGACTCTAAAAACCTGTGAAGAGGAACTCTCTTGCGAGGAGGGCCCTGCGATAGGGGGTTCAGGTTCTTTGCTCTTTAAAGACCCCTTGAATTCTTTGAGTGTAGAGAGCATCTCAGATTGGACCTCTAGAAACCCTTTAAGAATTTCAGAGGTCTCCTTCCCTGCTAATTTAACAATGCATTTGGCACAAAAGGGTTTGGAATAATCTGAGGGTAGCTTGCCACTACAGTAGCCACATTTTTTGGAGCGACTAGTGTCCTTAGCCGATCGACTAGCACCCCCCTGGGCAACACATTACTCCCCTAAGGAAAAAGGAAGAGTACACAGGCATGTTTGTAATAACTAAGGAACAATTACAAAGTCCCAGCCCATCATACCTGTAATCAGGAGCACTCACCCCCTGTGGCCTCCTCCGCAGCCAGGGCCATAGCAGACCGAACCTCTCGCTCCATCGCGTGAGGATGAAGGCGCCGCTCTCTCTTGGCTGCTGCCGTGTGTACACGGGTGTCTCCGGTGCTGTGGGGAAGCCGAGACTGGCGTGCTGGTGCTGGAGCGCGCCATCTTTCACTTGAGCCGACCCGGAAGTGACACGCGTACGCGTGACGTCATCGCCCTGCGCCGCCGGCTCTGAGGGACGCCGGATTTGGCGCCGAATTTCGAAAAAACGGCAATGATGCCTCCAGGACGGCCCAGTTACAGCCCCAGCCGCACAGAAAGACCCCCATCACCGGAGAGAGCGTGACCCTCAAACCTCCAAGGTAAGGGGAAAGCTCAGGGAGAGAGTGGATTCGCCCCTGGAGCTCCAGGATAGCCACCTATCCCCAGGAGACTCCAGTACTCAGGGGGGTTTCTTCATCTCACATGGTGAGGCCCTCCTGAGCATAAAAGGGACCCCCTAGGAAGGAAAACAATTTGCCAAACCCACAGGCTACCCAGTGCCTGCGGTTTAGTTCCCAGGGGGAGACCACCAGCCCCAGGCCTTAGGTCAGGAAAAAAATAAACGTTTCGCTGTGGGGAAACACAATCAAGAACTGAGGAGCACGGGAAGGGGCGGGGTTTTTAACCTCTTTTTTGATTGTGTTTCCTGTCAGGAGAAGCCAGTCATCTCTCAGGGTGCCGTCCTGGAAGACGACTAGAGAAATTTCTCTTTTCTCATGTCACCATAGCCACGAGGTTGGGAGTGTAGAAAATAAGTCAAGTGGAGATCACATGGGATGAGACATCCCACGTGCATTTATGACCTGGATTCGTTTTGAGGTATATACACAAAAGGTCAGCAGGGGAGATGAATGGTCAATTAGCAATTGATTTGGAACACTATTTTGAAGACAAATGATTGATGGAGTGTGGTAAGAAATGCGAGTGCGTTTTTGTGGACATTTTTGGGATTATCTTACGGTTTGTACAGAGAGCACTTTGACATGTAACTGCATCTTATGGGAGTAGAAGAGGTATAAGTGCTGGGCATAACAATCAAGGTCAATAACACTTGCGACTTATTCAAGAACCACAAAAGGCGAGACCAGACTGCACTTAGTGGTTTGAGTGGCAATAAAGCAGGCCATACACGGTCGAATTTCAAGCAAATTCTTTTCAAGATCAGATGATGCCACCGTTTCGTCTGAGATAGACTTCTACAGGGGTGTACACACCTGTAGAAGTCTGATGAAACCGGTCGGGTACGCTGGTCCTTACCATTTTCCACTGCGCACTGTTGGACAACACTTTTTACCCATGCATCTATCGTGGGTGATTGCTGTGATTTTTTATATTTTCTGTGTGCAGTTTTGGATTTGGATATGAACTTTGCAGGAATTCAGAGTTATTTTTATGACATTTTATAACATTTTTACGCTATTAGGAGCTTTTTTCCCCTGATTGGAACACATTGGTTTACTATTGCGGTGCACGGTATTCGGTTTGGAGTGAAATATCTCGCCACGGGTATATCCTGAACACATCAGATATAGACCACGTCCGGGGTAACCAGCACAAGGGGTGGAAACCTAGACGGTGACCAGAGAGGGCTATCGGCCCATAAGACCCTTTGAGACCCCCCCACCGTACGGCGAGTTGCAGGTCCACTCCATCCGGTAAGAGTACCTAACCTTTTTATGTTCCGGGGATTGCATCTTGAAAGATATACTTGGTCCACGTCCACCTGAGGGGAAATTGCATTCGTATCACCTTCACGGTGTATGGACTACTCTCTCCATTTGATTGGGACTTTAGATATCACCATTTTTGAGATTCACATGTTCACTCACATGTTTATTTTAATACAATTTGGTTCGCTACAATAGTTCACAGATGCTGTTGTAAGTGCACAATATTTACCATACCTACTCACAGTGTGGTGGTTTATTATTGGAGGAGCAAGACTGCTCTTATCCAATCATGTTTTTGACTACCATTTGGCTGTCATAGAAGTTCCGCCATATAGGTGGTTCTTCAATTGGCGCTACTTTTAAATCTTTTCACAATTATCGTTGTGTTGGCTGCCTACAGTTTAATTTGTTTTTCAGTTTAGCGCAATATATATTTACTACACACTAACTTTATTGTAACAAGTGAAATTACTGCGCTGTAAAGTGTTATACAAAATAATGTGTGTATACATATACAACCACATACATATATATGTATATAAGGGGGTAGGAAGCCACCATAGGGGTGACACTCAAATACCAGCAAAAAAAGTTTGTTGAGCAGTCCTTGATCGAGGACACAGTGCCAAGAAGGTCCAAGTACACCAAAGCCCAGCCGTATAGAACTACAGTACATCAATGCTTAATCCAGTCAATAATGATGTACGTTTTGAAAAATAGTGAAGACACAAAAATGAAGATAAAAATAAAAATAAAAATAGTTCAGAAGAGAGAGGCCTTGTATCCGAAATTGGGTGAAAGACACCATTTGTTGTTTCTTTGCCTTTCCGGTTTTTCATATAATACACTGTATGGAGACCCGTAAGTGATATTCAATCCCGAACCATACCCACCAGGACCAGGTTGACCGTATCCAGCTAGCCAGATCTGAGGTGAACTGTTGGGACCACCAGAGGTGTATATATGAGATCTTGGTTACGGCTCATCTTCTGTCTTTCAGGCCTCTCTTCTGAACTATTTTTATTTTTATCTTCATTTTTGTGTCTTCACTATTTTTCAAAACATACATCATTATTGACTGGATTAAGCATTGATGTACTGTAGTTCTATACGGCTGGACTTTGGTGTACTTGGACCTTCTTGGCACTGTGTCCTCGATCAAGGACTGCTCAACAAACTTTTTTGCTGGTATTTGAGTGTCACCCCTATGGTGGCTTCCTACCCACTTATATACATATATATGTATGTGGTTGTATATGTATACACACATTATTTTGTATAACACTTTACAGCGCAATAATTTCACTTGTTACATTTATCACTTTTGTCTATCGAGGTAGACCTTTCTTTATTTGCAGCAGTATCCTTTAGTCTGCCCTTGCCCCTTCACTTTAGACAGCGCAGGAGTTCACTTCACTTATATTACACTAACTTTATTGTTTTAGGTAAAGACTACTAGATTGAACAAATGGTGTTAGATTTGCTTTGTAATTTTTTTTTTTTTTTTATACATTTTTTATACATTTGTTCCAGGGTCATATACTCCATTTCATGTCAGTAAAAGACCTTTAGAAATATCCTAAATAGTGACATTCTCAGGATGGCCATACATCATACAAATGTTCTTTTACAATTCTTTAGAGATGTACCAAAACCACACAGTATAATAGAGGTCAAAACAAACACTTTAAATTTGTAGGCAATCAGGTGCTACATAGTTGAAGGTAAATCTAAAAAGGAAATTACATTGTATTATGTATGACCAGCTTAAGTCAACTATCCAGCAGGTGCATTTAATATGATAAAAATAAAATTTAGGTTTCCACATACCGTAAAGTGAATATTTCCCCTATGACAGTAACTTTTAAAAGATGTGGCATTTCCTCATTCCTGCACTGGGCAGGCTACCTTGTAATAATCACCGTCAACAATGTACCAATTGTAATCTGTATTGACACTCGCATAAAATTAAAATCTTTTATAGTTGTATATAAATCTCCATTTTACAAGATGAAAAGCTATATTGCCCAACTTCATGAAATCTTCCCACAGAGCTAAACCTGGCATGGCGCACATAAGCTGGAACACGAATGTACCACAAATACGCACTTCACACACTACATGATCTATGCGTTTCCAGAACAGATCTCTCCATGCACATTAAGCCATGTTAAAACCTGTCTGCCTTGATTCAGCTGTAACTCACAATTGTTCCTGCAATAGTTACTGTAACAAAAGCAAACCACAGCTTCAAAACCACATCAAGCCCCTGTTTAATTAGAAGAAACCCACAGCTCTGCACAAGTTCCTAGTCTTGTGTACACAAAATCAGTTCTTTACTGGAACCAATTTCACTACTGTACAGTGCTAGTGTATAGATATACCTTCCTAAAATCAGTTCTGTAATGACTCCCATAAACAGACTAGTCTTGGAATTACACGTTTAATATACGGCAACGTTTTAAAGAAACTTGTATAGCAAAATATTTTCAAAGGCTAAAAAGGACATCTTAAAATGTTAAAAATGTTTCTCTAATATTTGAACCAATACAACATTCTAGTTTCGTAGGCCCCTTTGCCTTTTCGTCCGATCTCTCCATAGGACAAGCAGCGGCACTCGACAAGCCCCTCCGCTCAGTGAGCAGAGAGGGACCGGTCATCCACCAGCTCAGCGGAGATCAATGGAAAGATGTCCTGCTGAGCTGGCAGATCTGTCCCTGTGTGGAAGGGACCTTGTGCCCCTTTCACACTTGAGTCTACCAATGGATCCGTCCAAGCAGGGGGGGGGGGGATCTCTTTACTGAATGACAGGTCTGATGCAGAGCCAAATCAGATGTCAGTTCACAGCGTCTCCCCGTATGGGTGTAGTCCCAAGGGAAGGGGTGAGCACGCTGACTAACCTCCAGCCAGAACGGCTCAGATGATGGGGGCAAGCTTACTGAGGAACAAGAAGTGAGAAATTCAGACAAAACAAAAATTTAGAGGGGGGGAAATATATATATATATATATATATATATATATATATATATATATATATATATATATATATATATTCAAAAACAAAAAAGGTAAGTGAACCAACAATGCACTAGCTTAAAGGAACCCATTTAGAAAATAAAACAAACAAACCTTTACAATCCCTTTAAATAATGACTACAGAAACACGGTGATGCATACATGCACACAAAAATAAGCTTAGGGATAAGTTCACCTTTTAGCAAAAATAAAATGCAATTTTTTGCAGATAAACACACAAATAGTTGCCATTCAGGGCTCCCACAGATCTGTCAGTGTAATTAGTACAGTGAATATTTTTAGCACCGATCACTGTATTCGTGGCACTGGTTCCTGCAAAGTGTCAAAAGCATCAGTGTCAGTCTACCACAATATTGCAGTCCCACCAATAAGGCTGATTGCCACCATTAGTATAAAGAAAATAAAGATTCCAGTTTATAATTCCATAGTTTGTAGACGCTAAAGACGTTTGCGTAAACCAATCACTATTTGGGATTTTTTATTGTTTGTTTTGTTTTACCAAAAACATGTAGCCAAATTATATATTTGCCTAAATTTAGAATAATTTTATTTTTTGTGTTACCCACTTGGCGCCCAGAGGACATCATATGACGTCCTGGGCTTTGTGGTGGTATATCTGAATGATGCCTGCAGCTACAGGCATTCAGATATGGACGATTCCCACCACAAGAACGATCATAGCGGCTGTTCCGCCGCTTGATCGTTCTTATTGGCGGGGAAAGGGGACGTCCACCTCCCGCTGCTTCTTCCGACTCCCCCGCTGCAATCGGTGAGTCTGAGAACGGATCTGCCGCCCCCCGGATGCCGACCAGATGGTCGCCGATGTTATGACGAAGTTTAAAAAAGGCGCCTCCTCAGCTGTGAAGCAGTGATTTTTTATGTTAGGCTTTCCAGCCTAGTGGCAAGATGTTTGGGTCTTATTGACCCCATATCTCACTGTAGAGGTCCGATCAGGTTATATTCTTATTACAAGGGATGTTTACATTCCTTGCAATAGGAACAAAAGTGAAAAGAAAAAAAAAAAATTCTTAAAGTGCCCCTGCCCCCGTGTGCTTGCACGCAGAAGCGAATGCATACGAAAATTGTGTTCAAACCACACATTTGAGGTGTCGCCACGAACGTTGGAGCGAGAGCAATAATTCTAGCCCTAGACCTTCTCTAACTCAAAACATGTAAGCAGTAAAAAAGTGTGGCCTATGGGGATTTTTAAGTACCGAAGTTTGGCGCCATTCCATGAGCGTGTGCAATTTTGAAGCGCGTCATGTTAGATATTTATTTACTTAGCGCAACTTCATCTTTCAGATTAAAAAATTTAGCCCAATTTTTTGGCATAAAGCATAAAACGCGTTTAAAAAAAAGCTGCGCAAATACCATGCGAGATAAAAAGTTGCAATGACCACCATTGTATTCTCTAGGGTCTCTGCTAAATAAAAAAAAAACATGTATAGTGTTTTGGGGGTTTTATGTATTTTTCTAGCAAAATATATATTTTTTTATTATTTTTGTAGGAGCAAAGTGTCAGAATTGGCCTGGGCCTGAAGTGCTTAAAATCTTATTTTTATTGGAATTTAGTTTCTTAAATTGCTATAAAAAGTTTTCAAAAATGGCGCAAAGAAAAAAAAATGCAGTGGTGATCAAATACCACCAAAAGAAATCTATTTGAGGGTAAAAAAAATCACGCAATTTGGGTAAAGAGTTGCATGACCATGCAATTGTCAAGTGCGGCATTGCAAAAGTGGCATGGAGGGTAAATGTTCCAGAGGTCAAGTGGGTAATAAGTGAATTTTAAGTAGATATGCACTTATGGATCTCTTAGGATGCGACTTGCATAGAAAAAAAAAAATAGGATTTTTGTACTCACCGTAAAATCCATTTCTCCGAGTTCATGGACGGACACAGCAGCATTGACCTTAGGTTATATATCCTTCCTTTCAGGAGAGACTAGGCAGAGAAAAAAAAAAAAAAAAAAAAAAAAAAAAAAAGCACTTCAAGTGTTAAAACACTTTCCTCAGTAAGGCACCTCCGAGGGGGCGGGTCCCCCGGGTACATCCCACTCTGACTCCTGCAGCTCCAGTTCGTAACAAGCAGTACAAACAAAAAAGGTGTGGGAGCTGTGTCCATCCATGAACTCAGGAGAAACGGATTTTACGGCGAGTACAAAAATCCTATTTTCTCTTCCTTTCATGGACGGACACAGCAGCATTGACCTTAGGGACGTCCCCAAGCAGTGTCAAAATATTGAGGGGTGGGAAAAACAGAAAACCAAGCTTCACCCCCCAAAAAAAAAAAAAAAAAAGGAGTTTCTCAACGGAGGAACTCCAACCTTAAACTGCCGCCTGTAAAACCTTGTGGCCAAAGGAGGCATCCGAAGATGCACTCACATCCACCTTGTAAAATTTTGAGAAGGTGTGGATTGACGACCAGGTCACTGCCTTACACACACACACACACACACCCCTGTAAAACGGACGCTTGATGGCGGAAAGCCCAAGAGGCACCAATCGCCCTGGTCGAATGTGCCGTAATCTGAAAGGGAGGTGCCCGCCCCTTTAGAGCATAGGCCTGAAGCACGAACTGTCTGATCCACCTAGAAATGGTGGCCGACGAGACCGACAGACCTTTCTTAGGACCAGTCGCCGACACGAACAGTGAGTCCGACTTCTGAAACGGAGCCGTAGCAGACAAGTACATCCGTAGGGCCCGAACCAAGGAATGTAAAGTGGCCTCCTTCGGGTTTTTCGGTCGAGGACATAAAGATGGTAAAACAATGTCCTCATTAATGTGAAAAGCCGCAACAACCATTGGAAGGAATGACGGCTGCGGCACCACCTTATCCGTATGGATGATCAAATAGGGAGCCTTGCAGGACAAGGCCGCCAGTTCAGATACCCGTCTGACCGAGGTAATTGACACCAGGAAAACCACCTTCTGGGACAGAGTCAACAAGGGGATCTTACGAATATCCTCAAACGGGGCCTCTTGAAGCACTGAGAGGACTAAATTCAAGTCCCATGGAGGCAGTGGAGGACGCACAGGAGGGGCCACATGCCGAACCCCCTGCACAAACGTACGCACCAGGGAGTGCGCCGCCAAGGGTAGCTGAAAATTAACAGCTAGAGCCGAAATCTGACTCTTAACCGTACTTAAGGTGAGAGCCTGATCCACTCCACGCTGTAGAAAACAGCAGAATAAGGGACATCACGTAAGCACGGGGGTGCCATTTCATTTCTTCACACAGATGTAGGCCTTTCACGTACAATAATAAAATCTTTCGTGAAGTAGACTTCCGTGCTCGTAGCATGGTAGAGATCACCGGGCCCGACAGGCCTCGGTCCTTCAACACCTGGCTCTCAACAGCCACGCCGTTAAAGCCAGCGACTGTAAAGCAGGGTGAAAGATCGGACCATGCGACAGAAGATCTTCTCTCAGGGGTAGACGCCAAGGGACGTCTGCCACCAGACGCACCAGGTCCGCATACCAGGGACGGCGCGGCCAATCCGGGGCGATCAGGATTGTTGGTATCCCTTCGGCTTCCAGTCTGTGCAGCAGGCGAGGAAGAAGCTTCAGAGGAGGGAAGGCGTAGATTAGGCAATCGTGACCCCATGGCGCCACCAACGCGTCCGACCACGGGTCCTTTGACCTGGCCACGAACCGTGGCACCTTCCGATTGAGACGGGACTCCACGTCTGGAGTGCCCCATGTGACGGTATCGGTATGATATCCCCGTCAACATTCCCTTCTTCCCATAACGAAAATCACCCCAATATTCCACGAGGAGGGATATCCCTGGAATCGCCCAGAAAGCCACACATGAGACAAGCTTACTGCTAGAACAAGACACTTTATTGACACAAAAACTCAGCTTATATGTGGTTACAGCCTGTTAGGAACGCCCCCCTCACACAGTGGGGTTTCCCATACAGATTATAGGAGACAAGTCGGAGCCGACCCTGCAGACACGTTTCTTTAGATAAAGACATCAGTGGAGTTAAATACTAGTTGTAACAGCCTGACCACAATGAAGCAATCAGAATAATTAACATGAGCCACTTATCTAATCATTGTAAACAGTAAGGCCGGTCTCCTTCCCACACACAATAAATCAATTACCATTTGAACTAGGGAGCTGGCTGAGGAAGGGTCATTAACATGTCAATAGCTTGTAACACATGAATCCATCTAACCCACCATTTAACCAAGCAGGGAGATTTACACCGACATATCCTTCACACCCCATTTTCAGGACAGACTCTGAAACACCTCCGGTGTAGTGACCATTCTCCTTGGTCTAGTGTTTGGCGACTTAGGTAGTCAGCTTGCCAGTTTAACACCACCGGAATGTATATGGCCGACAGAGCCGGAACGTAACTTTGCGCCCACCGGAGGATGTGCGCGACTTCCGTTGCTGCAGCCGAGCTCCGTGTGCCTCCCTGATGATTGACGTATGCCACGGCTGTGGCGTTGTCGGACTGGATCCTGACCAGTCGGTCCTGCAGACCCAGGGACCACTTGGAGAGACAATTTGAAAGCTCGGAGCTCTAGTACATTGATTGGCAGGCGGGACTCCTGAGTCCAGCGCCCCTGGGCTGACTGGGCACCCCAGACACGCCCCAGCCAGAGAGGCTGGCATCCGTCTTGACCACTGTCCAATGGCACAGCAGAAAAGACTTCCCGGTCCGAAGTACCGGAGATGTCAGCCACCACACTAGGGAGGACTTGACCAGTCGACTTACCCGAATCTGGTAATCCAGAGACGAAGGGAGCTTGTCTTTCTGTAACACTCAGGTGTGCAATTAGGCATACAGAACTGCCTCGAAAGAGGCAACCATCAGACCCAGAACCCTCATGCAAAAGCGAAACGACGACCACTTCTGGGTCGCCAATCGCTGCACCGCAGATTGTAGTGTCTGAAGTTTTTCCGTTGGGAGAAACTCACCTCCGAGGAATCCAGGACTAACCCCAGGTATTCCAGCCGCTCAGACGGTACCAATACTGACTTCTGGACATTCAGTAGCCAGCCGAATTCTCGGAGGGTCTGGCAGGTGATAAGACACATCCTCTTCTAAATCGGAGCTTGAGCAAGCTCTCGGGAGAAGGTTGTCCAGGTATCCTATGATAGCGATCCCGCGCTGCCTCAGCAGGGCCAGAATCAGAGAGCACCTTGGTGAAGACCCGTGGTGCCGAGGCCAGGCCGAACAGGAGTGCCACAAATTGAAAGTGGTCCTCTCCAAACGCAAAACGCAGAAACCTCTGGTGCTTTGCGCATATGGGGATATGGAGGTATGCATCCATGATGTCCAAGGACACCATAAAATCCCCCTGATGGAGTGCCGCCACTACCGAGCGAATCGACTCCATTCTGAATTTTTGCACTTTGACAAAACAATTGAGGGCCTTGAGGTCCAGGATTGGACGTACCCCTTCCTTCTTGGGGACTACAAAGAGATTGGAGTAAAACCCCTGAAACCGTTCCGTTGAGGGAACTGGCACAATCACTCCTTTGACCAGTAGATCCTGGACAGCCCTTGACAGATCCTTCCGGCGAACCGGAGGAAGCTGGAGGTTGGAAGGAAAAAAAATCTGTTTGGTGGACAAGAGAAACTCAATCTTATACACTGAGAAAACTACTTGGCAAACCCAACGGTCGGAAAGAAGAGACCTCCACCGAGCCGCGAAGAGGGCCCCCCACCCGAGATGCGGGCGGGGGCAGACCAGTCTGCAGGCTTGTTGGGGTGGCGGTACCAGGTGTGCTTCTGCCCTGCAGCGGGCGCCTTGGCACCTTGAAAATGTTCCTGCCGCATTTGGCGGACGAATAAACCTCTTGGGGCAGTTAAGGAGGGCCCTTGCTTACGGCGAGGCTCCTTACCCTTCCCAGATTGTGGGAGCAGCGTGCTCTTACTGCCTGTGGCATCCTTTATGATGTCATCCAGGAACGCCCCAAAAAGCCATTCACACTTAAAGGGTAAATCCATCAAGGCCTTTTTTGAAGACTGGTCCGCAGACCAACACTTCAGCCACACAAGGCGGCGTAGTACCACCACATAGGCGGAGGCCCTGGAAAGCAAGGGGAGCATATCCAGGGCCGACTCACAGACAAACTTTAGACCTTGCACTAACTGGTTAGCCAGGTCCACACAGGTTTCAGAAGCACTCTGTGCCCTCAGCTCCTGCAGCAAGGCCTTTGCCCATTTGGCAAGTGTCTGACACCAGAGCGCCGGCCAAAACCGGTCTCACTGCCGACCCCACCACTGTGAGCGGGCCACAGCCTCAGCTCTCCTATCTGCGGGGTCCTTAAATGCGGGAGCCCCTTCCACAGGTAACGTGGTGGCCTTGTTCAGTCTGGACACCGGAGGGTCCACTGACGGAGGAGAAACCCACTTTTTTTTTTTTAAATCCTCCTCAAAGGGGTAACGGACTGCAAAGTATTTTGGAGCAGCAAAAACTTTCTGCGGCTTTTCCCATTCCTTGTACAACAGCTTGTCCAGATATGGGACACAACACTTTCGCGGTGCGGGGTGGCTTGCGGAACCCAAAAGGGACCGGCATATCCGATGCCTCCGCCAAATCCTCAAGTTTGAGTATCCCGCAGTGATAAGAGCTCCAACAAACGCCTTATGCGCTGACCCTGAAGCAGAGTCATCCTCACTGTCCGTGTGGGCTAAGCCTGCATCATCCGACATGACAGAACCAGAGGCAGTAGCAGGGCCTGGTTCCGTGTCAGAGCCATCCCCAGAAGCGGGCGTCCAAAAATGCAGGAAAAAAAAATCTATGAAAAGCGGGGAAAAAAAAAAAAAAAGGAAAAAAACTCCAGAGCACATGGACTCCAGAAAGGCCATGTCTAACGCTAGGCAGAAAAAAAACTGGAGCTGCACGAGTCAGAGTGGGATGTACCCGGGGGACCCGCCCCGTGGGAGGTGCTGTACTGAGGAAAGTGTTTTAACACTTGAAGTGCTGTTTTTTCTGCCTAGTCTCTCCTGAAAGGAAGGATATATAACCCAAGGTCAATTGCTGCTGTGACAGGGCTGTCTTAACAGCATCATGGGCCCCTGGGCAAAGTAATGCTCTGGGGCCCCTACAATGGAGACAATGCAGGTAAACAGACCAGATATCCCCCCAGCACTCTGACCTCTCTACACCCTTGATATCCCCCCAGCACTCTGACCCCTCTACACCCTGCTTTGGGGAAAGTGCAGGGGCCCCCATGCAGCTGGGGCCCCTGGGCAGTGCCCAGGTGTGCCCTCATCAAGACAGCCCTGGCTGTGTCCATCCATGAACGGAAGAGAAATAAAAAAAATAAATAAAAAAAAAAAATCGCACCTTTGTAAAGAGCGCGATCTGTAGTGAAAATATACTGGAAAGAATCTATATCTATATCTATATCTATCTCCTTGTAAAGAGACCTCTACTGGAAAATTTACAGTGATCATGGCAGATTGCCATAGCGTGATCATTTGCCTTTTTATTTGTAAAAGTAATATAAATGACATCACAAAACATTCACTTTGCAGTTGCTGCCAATTGCAGTCTTTCCTACACTGGGTCATTTTAATATCACTAAAAAAGGCTGCTTTCTTAAAAATACACTCCCCATTCATATCTAAAAGAGGAAATTGTGTACAAGGTTTCAGCGCTTCGCCATGTGCAGGGTAGAACAGGATCTGTCATGGTGCTGTTATGCCCTTTTGACACTGATCAAGTTTTACTATAAATGTTGCAAGCAATAAAAGTAACTTACATTTTACAGAAAAACAAATGACAAGTTGAATGTCATTTAAAGATGTTACTACAGAAGCGCCATTATTTGAGTATTACGGAATAATGAATCAAACATGCTAACAGTAATTTAAAAGGTTAGTAAACACTTAACCTAGATATTTGGTACCCCTCCTATATGCCTCTGGGTGTTTCCAGCAGCACACACTGAAGTCCATTGTTACTTTTTTTTCCCTTAACCACTCTGTCAAACAAGCATTGAAAACCTTAAACAACCTACACAGTTTCACTTATCAAGATGTGACTAATCAAAGAGTGGGACTGAAATGACGGCAAAAAGAATAATTATTAGGACTCAAGATGTGGTGTCATTTTAAATTGCCTAACTAAATTAGGACTTTCATTCCAAGAATTTAATTGAGCCCTGGAGCAAGGCCATGGATATTACATCAGTTTATAAAATTAAATGTACATATACTCTTGCTAAACTGCATTAACTTTTTTTCCCTCATAAACTGGAACATAGCTCACTTAATCATGAGACATACCTGATGGTTAAACAGAATGATCCTAGAACTTTGGTATTGGTAGCTAGACATTTATAGCAAACAAACGAGGATCTGCATTCGTTTGCTAATGCTGTGCCCAAGCCACAGCCTGTGGGCATTTGCAAGTTGAACTCCTAGCTTACCTCATTGTTTCAAACATATTAAATCCCGTATCATGGTGTAGTGTGACTACAAGACTCTTGGCAAGATACCAAGACAGGTCTAAGGCCGCGCCAGTGCCATAGAGCACAGATGTATTGGAACTGTGTTAACGCTTTTTGGGCGATACCTGACGCAGACCTTATATTGTGCAATGACAAATTACTCAGGTCCCCATCGTCATCATTTCTCAGCTCGTATGTCAAAACTGCTTTTGGGCCAACTATCCCCTTCTGCCTGACAGAAAAAAGTGCATCTAGTGAAAACCGTCAATTAGGACCACCGCTGGGCCATATGTTTTTGATCTGCAGTGGCAGGTGGTCATATTTCACACATTTTACACAGAAAATGTGTGGTAAGGGTAAGCAACTGATACAGTAAAAGCGCGCCGCACTCAGCTGTTAAGGCGATTGCAACCCTAGCCAACATTTATGACAGACGAAATAATAAATATACTATAATCTACTGTGGACAGCAGATAAATCAGAGGCTCACTTTTAGAGCAGCAAGAAATTAATGTTTACCCATACTGTATACCTAAATTAATATAGCATCTATTTGTTCAAGGCAATGCGAGAACCATTTTTAATGTATTTGCCAACGTATTAAACTTCAGAGATGGAAGTTATGTTTATGATTACTTTTATACTTTAAAAGTAGACTACGCTTGTTCAAGTTATGAAGCTGTAAGATGTTGCTACAAAAATGCTCTCGCCACTTATATCAACCAGAGAAGAATTCTGGAGGCAGTCAGTCAAGCCTACATTAGGTAACCAATGGCTACCTGGGCTAGTGGATTTTTCGAGCCTTAAATCATTAGGCACAAAGTTCATTCCCTGTTAAGAGTCATATCACATCCCCCTTGCAGAGACCCCACCTGGTTGATTTTTACACTAGCCTCTACCCAGAATTGCCTTTCACCACACTACCACGACTTCAAAGGCGCACGATTTTGCTGCATCAAAGTCGGACCAAAGTAGTGCAGGGACTACTTTGAAGTCAGCACGACTTGAAAATCGTACGAATATGAATGGCTGTCATTGGAAATCATGAGGAATGGCTTGTACAACTTGTTCCAAGATTTGGGACTGCAAAGTAACATGACAAGTGTAAAAAGGTCCTTACAGCTCCATGTCCACCCTGGGCATTGCCTGCCATCGCTGGGTTGCCCACCACAGCTCCCGGCCATAATGTCCCTGGGTGACTCACGTTCACCAGCTCTTCACCATCCACATACAGATTTTTAGTTAGTAAACAGGCTTCTTATTTGATTGGCCAATCCATGAGACATTATCAGCATATACCTTGGACAGCTATTTACTTGCTTTTTCAACCTATATTGGTTGGGAGTCACATTAGTCGGCAATAGGGCATCTTGATGAAGCCCCACTACTCATAAGGCCTCTTTCACACGGAGCGGACCGTTTGTGTCCGCTCCGTGTGTGTCCGTCGGCTCAGCGGGGATCATCCGTAATCTAAGCTGAGCTGTCGGCGGACAGGGCGGTCCCCGCACACGGCAGAGACCGCCCTGTTTTTCCTCCGCTCTCCCCTATGGGGAATCGGATGAAGACGGACCGTCTGTCCGTCTTCATCCGATCCGTTCCACCGGACGGAAGAAAAATAGGGTTTTCTTCCGACCGAAAAACCTGATGCTCCATCCGCTAACGGACGCGATCCCAAAGGGATGCATTACAAGTCCGTAAATGGACTTAAAAAAACGGACGAACGGTCCACTAATGTGAAAGGGGCCTAACTGTTAATCCTCACCAACCCCCGCGGGGACGCACAGGCTGGGTTCCTTATTTATCGTCACTTTTATATTTAAATATACGGTGCATTACCGTCTGGAAAACCCAACCTGTGCGGATACTTAGGAGTCCGGACTGTCCTTGTCTAATCGTTTTCATGTTTGTTTATGTTTGCACACATGATAAACCTTGGTTTATCGGTGCAACACTTGCCGGCAAATAGCAGCTAGTTTCTGAGACTTGTTATTTATAGCGTTACCTTAGCATTTATACAATAAATTAAATTTATTATATACAGTTGCCCCGATTACTATCCATTACAGCCTATAGTAGCCCCTTATATCTTCAGGGACTCTATGCTTCTTAGAGTTTCCCTGATGATACAACAATTTTTTGCATGTATGTTTTTTGGCTACGGTAGTAACCTCAGAGGGAGGAGTGATCAAAACAGGTACTGCAGGTATACAAGGATCTTCTCTCGTGGGGATAGATTCACCTTTTTTGGGGGTTTGTATCCATTAATCTGCAATACATGCATGTACTTATACAAAAATTGGTGGACTTTGGAATTGTATCATGCAAAAATCCATGTTACCATAATCTATTGCTTTCCAATTAACATTGGAGAAACAAAAAAACACACACACACACACACATATATATATAGCGCGAGTCAGAGGAAGAGCCTCTGCAGAACAGATGACAGTAGCTCTTTAAAAATTATGATTTAAAATCAAGTTGATTTAAAGCAAGCCTTTACTAGCGATTTAAATCAAATCCACCCTGATGTGATGTAGGACATAATTTGTCTAGGCCTAAAAACAGGACATTATTGGTGTGTAAAAAAAAAAAAAAAGTTAAGTAAATTATATACTTCCATATCCATTTAATGATGCTAACCGCACAAGTATTAAACATAGTCAATGTTGATTGAGGGGAAAAATACATATATTTTTTCAGCAATAGATGTCGATTTGGCATGCCAAAATCGCATCAATGTGAACCTAGGCCAAAACCTGGAGCAGCTTGTCCTGAATGGCAAGATTGCAGGGTTTTTTTTATTAGCAAAGGGTAATCAATGGTGTCACATGCAGAAATGAGGTCAAGCAGAAGTAGATAGATTAAAGTCAAGGTATTTTCATTTTGTTTTGAATAGGCAACAAGTAAATGGGATATACTTGTGTTTACTTTGATTGGTATCCACAAAAAAAGGGAACATAGAAACATCTATATAGGGGTTAGTCAGATTTTAAAATGCCATGTGTGCCAGTAAAGTCAGGCAGATTTGTGACCCTATATACAAACACCATGTTGTGAGCTGCCAAAAAAATAAAATAAAAACAACCATTTCTCAGCTGCCAGCACTGCCCCACACTTCCTCAAATTGTGAAAAATCCAAAATGTATTTAACATAATTATTTTTAATGTGATAAATAGCACAAGTAAACATACAACTATATGCATCTCTTCTCACAGTAAACCTAACACATCCCAAAATGACGTGCAAACATGCTCGATTGTAATGTATATAAAAACAAAAATTAAAGTGCGAGTGCTCAACGTGTTTCAAATAGTCTTTAATCTTCAGAACAAAAATGATAATAGTCCATAACAGCAAGAAATAAATTGGTGAAATTAGAGTTTTCATGCAGTGTGCACACTCCCCCACCAGGTGTACCCTCACCTTAGGGGCTTCAAGATTAGTACTGTTGCTATTCACTACAGGCTTAATCAACCAGCCACTGGAGGTAGCAGTGGCTGGTTGATTAGTACGTATACCTGGAGTGAGGAGGTGGAAGGAATATGCAATCCAGGGTTTGACAAAATTTGCTTGGAATCTAGGAGCCAGCTAAAAAAAAAAAAAAGTTAGGAGCCAGAAAACGCACCCCGTCCTGACGAGCTTGCGCGCAGAAGCGAACACATACGTGAGCAGCGCCCGCATATGTAAACGGTGTTCAAACCACACATGTGAGGTATCACCGCAATTGGTAGAGCGAGAGCAATAATTCTAGCCCTAGACCTCTAACTCAAAACATGCAACTTGTAGATTTTTTTTAAACGTCGCCCATGAAGATTTTAAAGGGTAAAAGTTTGTCAGCATTCCACGAGCGGATGCAATTTTGAAGCGTGACATGTTGGGTATGAATTTACTTGGCATAACATTATCTTTCATAATATTATGTTGTCTTATTTTTTAATTAAAAAAAGTGTAATTGTTTCCCAAAAAAGTGAGCTTGCAAGACCGCTGCGCAAATACGGCGTGACAAAAAGTATTGCAACAATCGCCATTTTATTCTCTAGGGTGTTAGGATAAAACTATATATTTATCCTTTTACCCACCTTCCAAGCCAAGTCGCCAGGACACCATTTCTAGTCGCCATGGCGACCGGGATTTGTCGAGCCCTGATGCAATCAATGTTTGAAGCCAATCGGCTATTTTAAGGAATCCTAGGAGAACCATCCAAGCTGTTGCCATTCACTACAAGCTTAATTTTAAAGCCCCCAAGGTGAGGGTACACCTGGTGGGGGAGCGTGCACACTGCGTGAAGACATCCATAATTTTTTTGCTGTTATGGACCATTATTGTTTGTTCTGAAGATTATTAAGGACTGTATTTTAGACACCAAGCACTCGCACTTGAAATTTGTTTTTATATACATTACAATTGAGCACTTTTGCACGCCATTTTGGGAGGTGTTAAGTTTACTGAGAGACGAGATATAGGTTTATTGTATACCCACTAGGGTTGCCCCGATACCACTTTAAGACCAAGTACCGATATTTTAAGTACTTGCCGATAGATACTTAAAAACATTTTTTAATTTGCGACCGAACATGGCAGTGTTTTGTCATATTCGGCTACCCATCTCATTTTGCTACGGAAGTGACATTCCGCTGATAAATTTTGCATTGCGGATGCACAATGCATTCCAAATGATTTGCGACAATACAGAGCAGTGAAACCGTCAGATAATGTCACAGAAGTGACATTAGACAAAACAAACACTGGGCTATGCGTTCCAAGACCAATACTTCCCTTATTACCTAGTGTCTCCAGAACTCCTAGCTGTCCCTGTACAACGCAAAGCAACCTGTGGTGTTAGGTTCTGCATTGCTGGTACTTGTAGTGCCTATCCAGAGCAACCTGTGGTGATAGATCCTGCTATGCTGGGACTTTTGGTGCCTCTAAAGATGCCAGCTGCCCCAATACAAGGCAGAGCAACCTGTGGCGTTAGGTCCCGCTATGCTGGGACTTGTATTACCCCTAGAGCTCCAAGATGCCCCACTACAAGCCAGGGCAACCAGCAGTTCTGGAGACACTACAAGTCCCAGCATGGCATGATTTGTTGCAGTCCCGCTATAAGTCGCCGACTGCCATCATTACTAGTCAAAAATATTCCATAGTTTGTCGAACCTATAACTTTTGAGAGGGAGAGAGAATAATGTATTGGTTATGTTTTACAGAAAGTAAAATATATAATATTCAAAAAAATGGGTCTTTAGAACGCAAATTTTTAAAAAAAAGTTACAGAGGGTAATCGAATGCCATCAAAAATGCGGTTAGTGAAAAAAAGAAAAAAAAAAAAATTGTGCACAGCGTAATATCGCAAAAAAATGGCCTAGTCATGAGGGGGGGGGGGGGGGAGATCTTCTGGCGGTTAAGTGGTTAAATACAGCATATTGTTAATGTTTTTCAAGCTGTAGGTTATACTTTTCAAAATAAAGCATCCAATTACCAACTTCAAATGGTTGCTCTATATGCACTTTCACACCAATCCAAGGCAAATATGCATGAGTTTTTGCCGCGATTTTACCACGTTTGCGGTGCAGATTTTTCCGGACATGCGATGCAAACTGCACCAAAAAACACATTGCGGGTGTGTTTGCCCAAACAAGCAGCAAAAATGCTTCAAGCAGGATATTTTGCACTGCAAACGAAGTGCATCGCCCCAGTGTGAACAGTCATGGATTTAAAAAAAAAAAAAAAACTTTGCTTTTTACGAGCTTCAACGTAAAAGCATTTGAAAAAAACTTCAGTGTGAAAGCAGTCTTAGCTTTGCTTATGATCTCTACCAAGTAAATCTATTGGAAAACCGCATAAAATTTAATTTTCACTTTCTGTTCTCGGCCATGTGACCACCAACCCTCCAAGAGTATTCATTCTCAGCAGAGCGGTAGATGTCATTTTCCTCTGCTTTAATGTTTGATGTAGCCACTTAATGCTTTTTACTCTGTTCCCCAATCCCAACACCAAGTGAAGGAGAGGTTCTGTATCTGAACACTTTGGGCTGTGCAATGCAGGACCCCTCTGAGGCCTTTGAATGAAGCAGCTCTATTGGGTACAGACAGCTTTGGGGGGCCATCAGCTATTCCAATTGTGGCTCACCCTAGCGGACACAGGAAATAAGGATTAACAGGTAAAAGCTATATAAAAAAAATAAAAAAATAAATGACATAGATTATCTATCTATCGAAAACTGAATAAGGTCAACAAATGTTATGGGAAGCTTGCAAAGAACAGTGTCATTTTTGGCTGAAGAAAGGTTTAATTAAAATGCTTAGCTAATGAAAGACCAAAAAAGTCTACATGATACATTTCAAAAGACAAACAAATAGCTTAATATAAAGAATTTGAACTGTGCAAGTTATGTTTACTACAAAGACAGAATAAGCGCAGCGCTAGGGCCACCTGCTGGATGACCAGGTAATACAATCTAGTAACATTTCCCACTGCAAATATTAAAATAAATCCCATGAGATGGGGAATGCCACTGCTGAATTCCTATGGAAAATGCCATTTGACAGGCTGTCTTTAATTGCATTATCTGTGTCTCAGACCCGAAACAAGCATCAATGCAAGTAAAAATTTGATCTCATTACAGATGCCGACAATTTACATACTATACATGGGAAAGCAGACGGTAAATAAATAAAATTCACTTAAAACCTTAGAATAAAATAAATTGACAGCAGACAACTCGTTGGATATTAAAGGCCGCGGATGTTTATTATTGGTTTAATTAAATAAATAGATAAATAAATAGCTATTGGGTAAACAATAAATTAATATAGTAATAAATATGTATATAAAACTAGCAATCCTAGCCACTACGGCTCAGGCTGCAAAAAATCACCCAACCAAACTTAAAGTGGAGGTTCACCCTCAAAAAAAAAATTCTGACATCCCACGGAGTCGCGCCATCCTACCGACAGAATGCCGGCATTCTGTCGGTAGGATGGCGCGACTCCGTGTGATGTCAGAATTTTTTTTAAAGGGTGAACCTCCACTTTTAACAATGCACTCAAACAGCATAAGCATAATTTCTCTCTTTTTTTTTTAAACTATTATAAAATATAAACTTATATTAACAGCTTGTCCCCCTTTGCAAGCCGCAAAGGTGACCTAGCCACATAACAACCGCGACATAAGGGGGGGGTGGGGGGAGAACACCACAGTTCTTCTGTCCTCTGAAGCGACTGAGCTCTTACCCACGGAACCTGCTTTATATAGCCCCAACTCCTGCCAGTTCTAGCTAGTTTAAACCTATTTTGCGCAGGCTTTTCCCTGGGCCAGGGAGATGACCTGAATTTGACCTATATTTTGAGCAGGTTTTCACAGCTCACAGAGGGGTCACTATACCTTATTCCCCTCAGACCTGTGAGCCCGCCAAAAAACCTCCCTGAAAGACAAGCTTTTAAGGGAACCTTTTTAAACCGTTCTCCCGCCACTTTCCCCATGAGGAAAAGGGGGCTAGAGGCTGCCATTCCCCTTTTCCCTTCATTCACATTAGTCCGTGCACTCAAGCTTACACTCTAAGGCAGGGGTCTCCAAACTTTCTAATGAGGGGGCCAGTTTACTGTCCTTCAGACTTTAAGGGGGCCAGACTGTTGACAATGGGAATAGTCCCCACATGAGCGGGAGAAATTGTGCCCCAACGTTGATGTAAGTAGGAGAAATTGTGCATTATCATTGGTCCCAATTGTTGTCATTGTGAGGAATTGTGCACCATCATTATCAGTGGTAGGAGTTGTGCCCCATTGTTTGTGTCATTGGGAGGAATTGTGCCCCACCTTTGGTAAATTTTTCCCCAAGGGCCAGATAACAGCAAGCAAAGGGCCACATCTGGCCCCCGGGCCGCAGTTTGGAGACCACTGCTCTAAGGTACTGATACAAGCTGGGCGACATGAAAGTCAACTAGCTTTTGAGCATGACAACCAGTTCGTATTTTGCATAGAATGGCAGCCCCCATATTTTCATAAAGATGAAAAGCGATTGTAAAAAGGTCGACACAGACACACACTTTATTTTCTAGCTAGGTTTTTTTAACTGCTTGCCGACCAGCCGCCGCAGTTATACGGCGGCAGGTCGGCTCTGCTGGGCGAGAGCACGTAGCTTTACGTCACCTCGCTGAGCAGCCAATAGGGGCGCGCGCCGAAGGCTCGCCTTTGACGCGCCTGCCCGGCAGTCGCGATCAACCCCCGGGCACCGGCGATCGCTCGTTACAGCGAGAACCGGGAGCTGTGTGTAAACACACAGCTCCCGGTCCTGTTAGGGGGGGGGGGAAATTACCCATCGTCTGTTCATACAATGTATGAACAGCGATTTGTCATTTCCCCTAGTCAGTCCCACCCCCCCCCCCTTCAGTTAGAACACACCCAGGGAACATGATTAACCCCTTCACTGCCAGTGGCATTTTTATAGTAATCAATGCATTTTTATAGCACTGATCACTATAAAAATGCCAATGGTCCCAAAAATTTGTCAAAAGTGTCCGCCATGATGTTGCAGTACCGATAATAAAAAAAAAAAAAAAAAAAGCTGATCGCCGCCATTACTAGTAAAAAAAAAAAAAAAATTAACAAAAATGCCATAAAACTATCCCCTATTTTGTAAACACTATAACTTTTGCGCAAACCAAACGCTTATTGCGATTTTTTTTTACGAAAAATATGTAGACGAATACGTATCGGCCTAGAGTTTGGAAAAAAAATGTTTAACATATTTTTGGGGGATATAGCAAAAAAATATTCATTTTTTTGAAAATTGACGCTCTATTTTTGTTTATAGCGCAAAAACTAAAAACCGCAGAGGTTATCAAATACCACCAAAAGAAAGCTCTATTTGTGGGGGGGAAAAAAACACGCCAATTTTGTTTGGGAGCCATGTTGCACGACCGCGCATTTGTCAGTTAAAGCGACAGTGCCGAATCGCAAAAAGTGGCCTGTCTTTGACCAGCAATATGGTTCGGGGGTTAAGCTAGTGCATTGTTGGTTCACTTACCTTTTCCTTCGATTTGCCTTCTAAATGTTTTTTTGTCTGAATTTCTCACTTCCTGTTCCTCAGTAAGCGGTTCTGGCTGACTAACCCCCATGGATGATGGGGGTAAGCTTATTGAGGAGAAACAGGAAGTGAGAAATTCAGACAAAAGAAAACAAACATTTTGAAGGGAAATTTAAGGAAAAAAGGTAAATGAACCAATAATGCACTAGCTTAAGAAACCCATTTAGGAAAAAAAAAACACACACACACACACACACACACACACACCTTTACAACCCCTTTACCTTGCTCTGTGTAAAGGTTTTGCACAGAGCGGTCCTGATCCTTTTTCTAGGGTGTCCATTGGCACTCCTGCCCCTCATTAGGTGCCCCCGCAGAGACGCTTTCCATGGGGGCACCCGTGCAGACATACTCATGAGTCCCGCTGCTTCGTCTATTGACAGACAGCAAGACTCGGCCCTGCCCCAATGTCACTGGATTTGATCAACAGCAGGTGTGAATGTCTCCTGCTGCCATGAATCCAATGAGGACCCGAGACAGCGGCCAGAGCTGCTGGGCTTGTGCGAGTCGCTAGAAGAATCGGGTTCAGGTAAGAAAAAAAAAAGGGGGGCTCTGAGGGGCAGCTGCAGTGCAGAAGGTTTTTCACCTCCTTTAAAAATCAAAGTCAACAGCAAGTTGTGGACTGCAAATGGATAACATTTCATCTATGCAGCAATATATAAAAAAGTATCAGAAAAATAAACTAAAAAACAAACAAACACTTGAATGCAATGCACACACCAGTATGAAGAAAAAAAAAAAAAAAAAAATTAAGGGTGTCACAGAAAAATCAGCGCCTCTATGCATTTGATTACTGGAGTTTGATTCATTGCCCCCTGGTAGTGAGAAACAGATGTGGCCTCTAGAAATTTCATAGGTTTCAATTTCATTATGCTTTTTACCAAACATAATGTGAACTGTGAGCAGACAGTGCTCAGTCAATGACAGGTGTATATTTAACAAGTGTAAAAGCAAGGTAAAAGTTAATAAAGATGCATGGTACATTAACATGTATTAAATATGACAGCTACTGAAATCTATAAGGGTTCAGTCACACTAGCCACCCATTAAAATAGTCTTAGCATGCGGCTGGTGTTCCTTGGCTAGCAGCAACAAGCAGTGCAATGCATTTTAAAAACACAAGGCAGAGTGTTTGTTTAACCTTATTGCAAGTGTACACTATTCTGGTCTCACAGTAGTGTGGTGCCATCCAGTGTGTTGCTAATAAATAAAAATTAAATGCAGGAAGCCAGCATTCTTCCACACCTTACAGCATCGTTTTTGGTGAGAAAGGGCACAGGAAACTACTGCATGAAACTATTTGTAGGACTGCTGTCTATGGCAACTTTCAACAGTCAAGAGAGATCTATACACAACACGGCAACCCATTGCAGATCTTCTCACACTAGATCTTCACTCACTTAGCTTCTGGTCTCTTACTAGACTTCAAGATCCCCTGAGCTCTTCCACAGCTAACCCGTTCTATACTCAAACTTCACCCCTGCTAACCTGCTGGGTCCCTGGCTTGGCACTCTACTAAAGCTTTCCCACTTAACTGTACCTGTCTGGTACGTCAGACTTCCATACACTGGCCTCAGATTACAAAAGTGGCTGTCCCTTGGTGGCGACCGCTTCCCCTTTACCTCGGGCCTTGATCCTCACTTGCCCCTGGCGACAGATGCCATAAGAGACGACCACGCCCGTTTCTCCCTCACGGCCAGCACCAATGTGATCCCTTGTCCGGCGGAACCTCTGCAACTTGGTTGGGATTCGAGCCTGAAGTCCCAACCCTGCGCTGCTTCTCTCAAACCTGGATAGACCTCAGACAGCTTAGCAGCCAGGTACTCCTGGGATAGGCCTCTGGAGCCTTGTAACACGTCCACCCAGGTGGCACAGAACCCCAAACACAGACTCCTCCCAAATAGGCTCTCCCAGCAGGCCAAGGGGCCAAAGAAATCCCTGCAATTGGCTGAGACAACCAATCCACTCCTAGTCTGAATTTACTATGCCCTTGTCATGCTAATGCCATAGGCATCAATGCCGCCTAGTGACAGAAGAGAGGTGCATCAAATCCAGAGTTGGAGAAAAGTCAGTGGCTCCCCCCTAACAATTAGCCAGGCTAGTTACCACCTAGCAAACTAAATTTATTAGCAACCCTTTCAAACAAACAGAATGCTACATACTTATCTCCATGTCCCCGAGAGGTTATGCAGCCTCCTCAGTGTTGTACAACTTCTTGCAATTACTCACTGGAGGGCCCTGTTTCTCCCATTCATGTGCACTGCAAACCATTTAATCCAGTGTAAAGTCTGTACTCCCCGGGATAAGCAAAGTAGGGAATTTTCTATGAAAATTTGAGATTTTATTTTTTAACTGAAATAAAAATTGTTAGTTTGAGATGCAAGATCTGACTTGATGGCTGAGACTAAAGAGCAAAGCACGCAAAATAGTGGCCAGGTCCAAGGTTGTTTAGGCTTCCAATATAGGAGCCATTTTTAAAGACTAGAGAAAAGAAAAATTGGGACTATAGACATATTTCCTATTGTGATCAAATCCCTTGGTTCATTGCTCCAAAAGAAAAAATGAAACCGAACCGATCTCTGCAGACAACTCTGCTTTCTCTTTTCTTCCTACCCATTTGGTCTAAAAAGCTTTCCATCAAAGCTCTACAGGAAACATGCTGAACTCTAAGAAAAAATACTGTAGTAATAAAAATTAACAGGGTAACCAAGGGTTCACATTAGGTCTACAAGGCCAAATTTTGGATTGAGTTAAAAAAAAAAAAAAAAAAAAAAAAAATATATATACATTTGGTATTTTCTTTGGGTTATTGTACTATGAAACATTACGCCCAAATAAAGCTTCAAGTTACACTTTTGAGTTGCTAAATTACAAATAAAATAAAGGTGAGCTTTAATTACCTCTTGTGTTTGCATATTTTGTTCAGATGACCACTCACCAAGATGAACAATTGGAATTCCAGAATATGACAATTGTCACAACCATGCTGGATAAACACCCTTCACCAGCATCTGTACATGGCGAAACGCAAGTGACCCATTGGACCGATTTCATATATTGTAGGTTTAAACGTCACTGCTTGCATGTACATTAAGGCCTCAGTGACATGGGTGTGCACTTAAGTAGGGCTGTGTTTTTCTTGCACAATACAGGTGCATGTCCCTGAACTTACAGCCTGCTTGGGTGCATGCACCCATAAATTGGCACGAATAGGGTTGCCTGTACAGAGGCACGGAAACACCTATACATTCCTGTGTGAGCAAACATGACCCACAAGGATAAAAGCTTAAGGATGCCTGTGTAAATGTTGTCTAAAGTATTACTGCCCAAGTAGATGAAATCTTCATGACCAAGCACGCATTTTGCTTAATACACCTGTGGGTGGGGGGGCATCCAGGTCTACCCTGCCATTTCCCCCCTACAGGTCAGTGATCCTTCAAAGATTCAGCAGTGGAAGGAGAGAGGAGTTCAATCAGGCTGCATTCATTGCATTATCCTCAACGTGTTATCTGAGTGGCAGCTGTGCCCAGCAAGCAACCCCCTGCATTCACATTGCAGCCCCTCAGCACAGGATTCAGAAGATAGTGAGGCGAACAGTAGCAGAGATGGCTACTGTGATTTTCTTTCACAGGAATAATCCACGTATGGAATGTGTGTATATGAAAAATGTCTACACTAGACCAATGTATAAAAAAAAAAAAAAAAAAAAAAAAGTGTTTACATGAGTTACAAGTAAAAAATAAGCGGCAACACACGACCGCCAACATATTATAAATATGTGGGTAGCTTTCAGTCTATTCATCAGGTGAGGTATTTCACAAACAACCCAACTTTAGTAGTGGGTAGATAATACAAACTTTTCCAGGGATACCTTTAAAAGGGCATTTGAGTGAAAAAGATTCAAGCCAAATTCCATATAAAAAAAAAAAAAAAAGTGCAAACTTTACGGTCGCATTCATTATATCCTGAATTACTTACTGGGTACAAAGCCAGTCACATCTACCAAGACTGAGGTCACATCATCCATGCTTTTTCAAAGGCAAGTTACCCACTATGTAATGAAGTACCAGGATGACAAGCACCTTACAAATAGGGTAGCATATTCCATATCTGCACACCCATTCAAGGGTACTTGTACTAGTTTAAAGCCCGTTCAGGGATGCAATCTAATGCCTTGTACACAGGATTGGAATTTCCGATGGAAAAAGTCAGACGGAATTTTCTCATCAGATTTTCCGACCGCGTGTCCAGACTTTTCCATCGGAATTTAGGAAGAGAACATGTTCTCTTTGACAGAAAAAAAATTATATCGGAAATTCCATTCGTCTGTAGGGAACTTCGAAGAAAAAAAAATACACGCATGCTCAGAATCAAGTCGACGCATGAACTTCATTTTTCTCTGCTCGTAGTGTTTTACATCACCGCGTTCTTGGCGGTCGGAATTTGGTGCGACAGTGTGTATGCAAGACAGCTTGAACGGAATTCTGGCGGAGTTAATCCAGACGGAAAATCCAATTGTGTGTACAAGGCATAATACTGCTGTCCTCTAAGTCTTCACCACCAGACTCGTACCACCCATGTGCAGGCCATCTCTATTCAGTCCTATTGAGAGTTCAGACAGTACAAATGATCCACAGGAGTGGAAGAGATTGCAACACACGTGTGGGAAAATCCAGACCCAACAGTGTCAGTGAATTTGAAGGAGGCTGCAAAGTGAACATCTCAGACAGGCAAGTACAAGGCTTAAAGGGGCTGGGGATGGGTATAGCGCCCAATAAATGTAAGCAAACCAAGGGCAAAAACAAAAAAAATGTACGAATTACTTCCAACAGAAAAAAAACATTTAAATCAAAGAAATCTTAAGATGCATGAATTTTCAGTGGCTTTACTTGACTGCAGCTGGGTAAGACAAAGTAACTTTTTTTTTACATTTCCCTATAAAAAGGCAGAGCGCGCAGCCAACTCCATTCTGGTCTCTGCCTTCTCCTGCCAACTATGGCACCCTTTCCAGTTTTCTTTACTAATGCAGTTGTGTTTCAGATGAGTGATTTTAAGAAGCAGTTACTCAGCATTCACATTTAATATGGACGCATCAAATTCTGCTTCTGACCACATTATTCTTTTCTTCCAAAATGTAGTTGTTGGCAAAATACTTCATGCTGCTTTTGTGTTCCAAGTAAGAAATCCAACATGTAGCATGTGATGTACACCAGTAAAACACAAAACAAGAGGCTTTTTTTTTTACAGACATTTTATATACACAGTAAATTAAAGTGCCCTGTGCACTCTGGCATTGTCAGCATCCCATCAGATTGCAGTAGCTACCTGCACATAATGATGTTTGAAAGCTAGGCTATTCCACCTAAGGCTCTCAGCTACAAGCCTGAAGAACAAGCTGGCCTCCATAGCAGCACACGTCAATACAACACCGCTGTCTAGACACCCAATTTAAAGCACAGCAAGCCCATTTCAACTTCTATTAAACAATATGTAGACCAGAAATTTGTTTTATTGTGCAGTTTTGGACACTGCACAGTATTTTATTCATGAGCCTAAACCTGTAAATATGAAAGCTTTTCCCCTCAACTGTGACAAAATCAGACTCTTTAACAAGCGGTTTTCTATATAATCTCATACTGTAATTTTATTTTCAGCCTCTGTTCATGGTTACAGAAATATTTGTTCGGTCTAATTTACAATGTGCTGTAAACGTTCGTCCGTGCATTAGTGAAGGTGCTATATTTATGCCACAACTGAGATTTTCCTTCTGCATGGGCTGGAAAGTTAAGACTTTATGGATAATCAAAGAAGAGTTGAATTAAATGGCACATGTTGTATTTTGGCTCACTGATATATCTGCAAAAAACTGCCTATTTATAGAAAAGCCCAACTAAATAAAGTCTAAGAAAAAATTGTTAGATTTGCCACAGTGAACCAAATGTAAAAGCCATGTAATAAATGCACATTTCCACTGGTGCCTTCCTTCAATTCATAGATTACCCAATAGATTAAACTCAAATGGGAAAAAAATAAATAAAAGTTTCTTCATTTAACATGGCAGAAAAAGCAAAAGTTCATCTAGGGCAAAACCCGCTATAGGTCCAATAAGCCTACACAATTCATAATTTCTCCAATACTAGAAGTTACAATCAGAAAATTGGCTGTGACAGACAGCCATTACCCTGCTTATCCACAGAGATCAATAAAATCCATGAAGGTCAACAACTGAGCTGCCTGGCTGGTATCCTCTACACAGAATCAAAAGAGCAAAACCATGACTCAACACTAGGGTTTTACAACCCACCACCTTTACATTTGAATGAGTTTTAAAGGTGCCGCTGCCGAATGCGACTAAGGGATCTTTCACAAGTGCAGCAGCAGGCACGGCCGCTTCTCTGAAAAGTGATCAAAGTGCGTTTGACAGGTGGTGTTGTCGCAACACGATTTAGAGCCATGATTGCAACACTGTAGCACGGCAATTAAGAGGTTTAAATCAAGGCAAATAGACTGCACTTTTCAAAGTGCAATTGGTCCAGAGTTTACCCACATGACGCAAACCGATTTACATCAGCAGAATGGCATGGGCAAACAAAAAGGACGTACCCGTACGTCCCTTTGAAATTTCTGCATAGCAGGGGGTGCGCGCATGTTTGCCAGCGGCCTGCAATTGCGGTGAGGAGGGGCAGAACGGGAGATGCCTATGTAAACAAGGCATTTCCCTGTTTTGCCTAGCAACATGACAGGTATCTACTGCTCCCTCATCTGTCATGTTGTAGTGAGCCCACTCCCCTACAGTTAGAACACACTTAGCCCCTTGACCACCCCTTAGTGTATAACCCCTTCCCTGCCAGTGACATTTATACAGCAATAAGTGGCCATTTGAAGCTCTGATCGCTGTACAATTGTCAATAGTCCCAAAATAGTGTCGAGTGTCCGTTCTGTCTGCCGCAACCACGAAAAAAAAAAAAAAACCACACACACACACACACACACACACACACACACGTTTAAATGCCACCATACCCCATCACATGCAAGGTAAATAAAAAAGCTCTCCACACACTTTGATGATGGAAGCAAGCAGAGCTTCTCATTTACTAAGCTCTGGAGCAACTGCCCTTTGCAAAATGCAGTTAATTTGACTTAGTAAATCAACCCCCACTGCCCAGTGATCTGTAATTTCTCCCATGTTCAGGTAGATCTCCACCCCTTTAACGTTGTCTACCCCTGGCTCTACATCCTCTTGCTCACTCCAGAGATGGACCAGTGACCAAGGACTAGAGGATTTGCAATGTGTACAGAGCAGTGCACATGACCTTTAATATGCTTGTTCTTAACAAATGGAAGATACAGGGGAAGAGGAGGACTTGGAACATCGATACAGAAACACAGTAAGAAACTACTTAAAGCGGTTCTCCACCCTAAAGTGGAGTCCCGCTGATCGGAACCCTCCCCCCTCCGGTGTCACATTTGACACCTTTCAGGGGGGAGGGGGGTGCAGATACCTGTCTAAAGACAGGTATTTGCACCCACTTCCGGCCACACGCTACGGGCAAAAGACGGGTTTTTCTGACTTCCCGTCTGTCGCCCGTTGTGTGCTGGGAACACTCGGCTCCCAGCACACAGCGTGTGAGCCAATCGGCGGGCGCAGCGCGACTCGCGCATGCGCCGTAGGGAACCGGGCAGTGAAGCCGCAGCGCTTCACTTCCTGGTTCCCTCAGCGTGGATTACGGGGGAGCAGCAGAGAGACGAGCGATCGCTCGTGCTCTGCTGCGATCAGCGCTGGACTCCAGGACAGGTAAGTGTCCTAATATTAAAAGTCAGCAGCTGCAGTATTTGTAGCTGCTGGCTTTTAATATTTTTCCCCATGGCACATCCGCTTTAATGTAAAAGATTACAGAGCCATTTAGTGTCAATTTAATTTTAACAGGACAGGCATTCAGGCAAATTGTACAAGGAGGCGACAGTTGCTGAGGGGGCAAACAATTGATACGTCAACATACTGAGCAATGCAAAGAGTAAGATTTGTAAAAATCACTGTAAGCACCCAAATACAGTACAGTGGAACCTTGGTTTACAAGTAACACCGTTAACAAGCGTTTTGAAAGACTAGCCACAATTTTTTTTTAAATCCTGACTCGGTTTGCGAGTGTTGTCTCACAAAACAAGCCTCGGCGGTGTGCAGTACTGCATTTGGCCCGAAGTGTGGGGGCGCCGATGACTCGGAAGAGTTCGGAGCCACTCAGAAAGACAGTTCTTGAGTTCAGCCAAGCTGTCTGAGTATTTCCAAGTCTCTCTGGTGCCCCCACACCACTGGCCACATGCAGTATTGCATGCAACAGAAGTCAAAGCAGAACAAATTATCTTCGTTTCCATTGACTTCTATGGGGAAACTCACTGATATGCAAGTGCTTTGGATTACAAGCATTCTCCTGGAACGGATTATGCTCGTAATCCAAAGTTCCACTGTATATCCAAAACGTTAATCTTTGTTAGAAGACCTAAACAAATTTTAACTGGTTTAGCCAACTCTAAACCTCAAACATATTTAAATGTAAAATAAACTTTTTTTAGATATTAAGATGGACATCATTTGTGTACATTATAAGAGAAATGTTTAATTTACCAAGAAAGAATTTTAAAAACCCATCTGGAGTATCATAAGAGCATTCAAACAGTGAGTCTACTGTACCAAGTCTGCTAAAACTTGGCATTTCTCTCAAGCAAGTCAATAACAGGAACTCAATCATAAATGCCCTGGTTTCCGGTTATAATACAGTACTTTCAGCTGCTCGGCCAATGGTGCATGAGGGGGAAAAAAAAAAAACTGGAATAAAAAAAGCTGCCAGGAAAATGCCGTAGTGTTTCGAAATACATTTGTTTCTCTGTTAGGAGTACACTAGATTTCAGCTTGATTTTTATTATGTTTCTGAAAGCCACAGAAGGTTTGCCAAGTTGAGTTTGTCCCATTAAAGTTCAGAAGGCAAAGCCAGTACATTTAATAAAAGCGCCATGAAATACGGAGAGGAAACAAATATGGTCTTGATAACTGGAGTGAACAAAATGACAAAACAATACCTTGGGCAGCATTAGCCTTCTAATCACCCAAATCGGACAAGCATTTGGTGAGTAGGAATGAAATCATATACATTTGGAAATGCCAACACTATTTTAGAGCCATAAACCTATCAATTATCCTTATGGCTATGAAATATTGACTCGTGCTGCTTGATTCCAGGTGTTCTTACAGCTGGTAAAACTGTAATTACTAGGAAAAGAAGAATAGCAGTAACATTTTATACATATGAATATTGTGCACCAATGTTCACCAGGGCAGTAGACTTATTTTGAGCTCTGTTCACTGCTTAGAATGGAATTCTGCTGCCACACACAAAAAAAAAAAAAGAAAGATCTATAGCATACACACAATATTTATTTATTTATTTATTTATTTATTTATTTATTTATTTATTTATTTATTTATTTATTTATTTATTTATTTATTTATTTATTTATTTATTTATTTATTTATATATATATATATATATATATATATATATATATATATATATATATATATATATATATATATATATATATATATATATATATATATATATATATATAGTGGCCAACAATTGACTTGTTGTGCTACCTCTTGTGAAATTATTAAATGCCCAAAAACTAATCAAGTAGCAATAATTGTTCTTTAGATAGAATTGTAAAGGCTTGATAACCCTAAAGGAGGGTAGGACTTATTTGATAGAGAGCCAGTTAGAGAATTTAAGCAATGAATGTTTTTACCAACAATGTCCTCCAGATGGAGCACTTGGCTGACATATAGCTAAAGCCGTTTGTGAAAACTTTAAAGCCCAAGCCACGCTCAAACACGCAACAGGAATGAATATATTATATATTCACACACCCTTAAAATGTGTAGTGTGCAGTTACACAAACAAAACTAGCAATTGTTTTATCTTCGTAGATAACAGAAAGGTATTGCAAACACTCAGATAAAATATAGGTTGTTGCAATGTTAAAGCTGAACTCCAGCAAAAAGCTACAGGTGCATACACTATTTAAAATACATTTGCAGACCAGTGCCAGGTTTTGGGGATGTGGGACCCATGCATTTTCACTGGGTTCTTCTCCTATACAATCGTGAGGAGGAATGCCGCTGGCCTCATAGGTAATGGGTCCACTCCACCCCCCCCCCCCAAATCATCCCAAATCAGTATCTGCATAGTCCCAGTAAAGTCTGCAGCCACCGACCCCTGCTAACCACTGTTACTCATTTTTAGTAGATACTTAGCGCAAATTATTACTGCAACTGGTCCAAGAATGCATTTGCAACTTTCATATAGATATAAAAGGGTTTTGGGTCATTGTTTAACTAGGGACATTGTGTTCACCAAAATTTGAGTTCAATTAAATTTAGCAGATGTATTATAAAAAAAAAATATATATGTCATGC